>NW_008705254.1:2912240-3002240 GCF_000326865.2 Helobdella robusta
ACCAAAGAAGATGACCAGCCAATTAAGAAACCTGACACCTAATTCGCATCAAAGTTCAATTTTACAACACCAAAGTTAATTTTTACAACGTCAAAGTTAATCTTGAAAAAGTCAATATTTCCCTATATATACAACAAGGAGCACTGACGATGATTCATTCGGAATCGAAATATGGTAGAATTTATAGAATATTGTAAATATATATATATATATTTAGATGTATATATATATTTAGATGTATATATATATATATATATGTATATATATATATATATATATATATATATATATATATGCACAGTCTATTTATTGTGTATGTATATACTAAGAGTTCTTGTTACTGCAACAAAAACACGTCACATTTTAAAATAAATAATAAAAATAAATAAAGAAGCATATATAATTATGTGTAAATAGAAACACACTCAAACACATACACACTGCTCCCGCGTGTGTGTGCATCATAATCCATATTGATTACAGGATTATGTAAAATAGATTTAAATTTTTACCCAGACATTTTAGTAAGAAATAAATTGCAAAAAGTAACAATTAAATTTTACAAATTATAAAACCTTTGATTATTTTGAAACCGTTTAGGACTTAGAATTAATCGATGATGCATTTGATACATGTACCCTTTTTTAATACATTTTTATATTGATTTATTCAGCTTATTTTAATGTTTGTAAATGTTTTGATGCCTTGAAATTAAAGTCAAGTTAATTCTTACATATTTCGCTAATATGTAAAAAATAATTTTTTAAACTGTATTATGAAATCTTGTTTCATTGCCTGGCAATGATAATTGAATAAACACATACACAAAAACTTACAAAAACAGGCAAACACACACACACACACACACACACACACACACATATATATATATATATATATATGTCTATATATATATACGAAGAAAAAAAGCTAAATTTATATTTCGTGTTTTTGGCGAAGAAAATGAAAAATTTTTGGTGCTTAGAAAGCAGCGATGATGGAATGAACTATATGGAAGACACGAAGATGGGCTGCAACGCATTGCAAATGATTTCTTGCTTCCATTTTAAACTGTACGTTCGCTCTTTGCAGAATTTATTTATTTAGCGACAACATTAATGATATTTTGTTGGTGAGATGAGACAATTGTTGTGGTGCCTGCCTGCCTGGTCATGTTGTTGCAGGGACTGAATTTGAAGGAAAATTGAAAACTGATCATGATCAGATCAGATCATCATGACGGAGGCAACAATATTTTACATTTTACAAATTATTGTTAGTTCCTGATTCTATGAATGATTTTGGCAATTTGTTCCAACGAAACAGCAAATCTAAACACATCAAAAGTTCAATCGTGGGACCGAAAATATCACGATTCATTTGATCTAAACCAGGGGTGGGCAAACCATTTGCTGTGAAGACCGCATTGTGAACTATTTTACCTTTAAAGAGCCGCAAATGTACTTAAATAGCAAATTTTTTCGACCCGGGTGAGAATTTTTTTTAAGATTTGTGGATCCTTTTTTTGGTCTGTCTGGCTGACGACTTTTTTTGGCGAAAAAAGCCTTACGGGCCGTAGTTTGCTAACCCCTATGCTAGACGAATTACCTGCCTCATACTCACTTGCCCCATAAGTACGTCGTTGTCTGACCGGTTGGAGTCTTTCAAAGCTTACCGAAGATCTCGATATACTTGCAGATTATGTATAGGCTGTCACAGACAATTAAATGTTTCAAACAATTTGTAGATCAACATTCGAACAAACAACCGATTTAAAGCAACTTTTGTTCGCTGGTGATTGCCTAATAAATTTCATCAAAAAATTCGAAATTTTAAAGATCAAAGATCGTAAATATTTTGGGCCTGTAAAATCAAATTGAATAGGCCCTAACAACATCCATGCTTCACACTGAAGGAGATCTCATGACCACTACTATTCTCTTCTAACCCTACGCTCACACAATCACACATGCATATGCGCGCACACACACACACACACTCACACACATACACACGTATTTATTATATAAATTCATTTTCTTGTAAGAAGTCGATAAAATTATATCAGTTGGTGGAATATGGCTGATCTCGTTGAGAATTGAATGCCAGCATAAAGTTGGCGTGGAGTTTCTGGCTAGCATCGCCATCATATAATTTTATTGTAAATTCGGTTTTTCGTTCCTTGTTTCATTCGCTCATTGGTGATTTTTTCATTCATTCATTTTTATTTTTATTTTAACTTAACATAAAAGAACGTTAAACTATTTTGTTAGTTTAGCACACAATTTTTCTACCTTAGCAAAACCCATGTTAATAAAAATAAAAATAATAATAATAATAATACTCGATGTTCAGCAGGTGTAAGCTTGTTTTCAAAACTTGTGAACGTATGAACACATAATCAGCATGCAATAATTATCCCAAATAAATTTTTCCGACCGAGAATATTGATTGAACAAACAAAACTCTTTCTTGACAAACTGCCACTTTCGAATGTGACTTTTTAGTAAATAAAAGTAAGCTACAAGTTGATTTGGACAATTTGACGTGATTTGTGTTTGTTCGCCAGCCAAAGTGCATGCAAGTTTCATCTTCGTGCGGGCAAACTGGTAATTTTGCAGCAGTCCATTGTTAATAACTTTGATGCACATATCAACAATATCAATGAGTATCAATCTTATTTGTGAGTATTTCTTATATCATATAGATAATTTATAAACGCTGACGGTCTTTAACAGTGAATGTTTTTGCAGCTGTGTTTTTATAATATGGGCAAGTTTCACATTACTGTGCTCCTATTAAACAAACAAACTGTTTGTAAAACAAATTATCTTTCGGAGGGAAGAATAACGTCTGGACTGCATCTTCAATACCCAACAATATTGCTCTTGTGTTTGTTGTGTGTTTTCATGTTGTTGTTTTGCTAAGAATTGTTGGTAGTGTTGGTACATATTGTCGGTAGTGTTGCTAAGTATTGTTGGTAGTGCTGCTATGTATTGTTGAATAAGGTTCCGTGCTGTCTTGCTGACAACAACATGCAAGCAGATAAATTGGAGCCAATTCATTTTCGGCTGGAGTAATTATGTTTTATTTACTATCAGGCACGTCATGAAAATATGGAAAAATTTGCTGCTGTTTTTGTTACTGTGAAGTTGTATTCCTATCATTACGAGTTGTACTGGTGTGACTAAGTTGTTGTTTTAATGTTACAAATTATTATGGTGCTGCTAAAATTTGTTATTAATGTAACGGCTCAAATTTTTGTTAATGTAATGTAACAAGCTGTTGTTTATGTAGTGTTACAAATTTTTGTGTACGTGATGTTACAAATTGTTAATGATATCATCAGCAACAACAAGCAACGATGACCTAAACACCATCAATAACAATAACATATACAACAACATCAACAACAACATTAACGACAACAACGACATTAACAAAGGCAGCTACTATCTTATCTTTTCCAGCATCCAAGAATGACTGGATCGTATTCAATAAATACAGAAGTATTCTCCGTACAAACGCACACACACACACATGCACGCACACACGCATACACACAACACACTCACAACGTTAACATTTACATATTCACAGTTATTTTTACAAACGTGAAAGTTAAAAATGATGCAGGTTGTTGTCGCAGTAGGTACAACAACTATGTTATGCAAGCAAGTTAATTTCGTTCGATCGTTGATGCTACTTCGGGTTGCCCTAGAGATCGTGAATCCAGAAAGATGTTTTTAACATCTCTAGAAGTGTCATGGTGTTCAAATTTTTAAACTTTAAATAGTATTTATAAAAAGGGTAATTTTTAATTTTAATTAAACAAAAGTTTTAGTAATATGAGAATGGTCAAATTATTGGAGGCCGTTTATTGGAAACTAAATGACCGCTTAACACACCACACACACAAACACACACACACACACACACACACTAACTTCCACAAACACAAAACTTTTGATCCACCATATAAAAATAAATTCATCTGACCTTTACAGATAAACTTCGAAAAAAAAACAATTCACACACACAGAAATACACACAGAAACACACAGAAACACACGCACACACAAACACTAGTTAACAAAATGGGTTAACATGGTATGTATGTGTTTTTGTGTGTGTGTGTGTGTGTGTGTGTGTGTGTGTGTCTGTGTGTGGAATGTTTTTTCTTTCAAAGTTTATCTGAAAGGTCAGGTAAATTTATTTTTATATGGTGAATGGAAAGTTTTTAAAATTTTAAAATTTTTGTTTTTTTTTACGTTAGTTTTCTTTATTTTGTAAAAGTGCGCGCACATAAGTGTGTATGTGTTTCTTTGTACGTGTGTGTGTTGTGTTTGTTTGCGTGTGTGTGTTTGTATGTGTCTGCTTGTGCCTTTGTGTGTGTGCGTGTGTGCAAACCAAAAACATGACAGCTATGATTATAGAATCATAGCTGTCATGTTTTTGGTTTGCACTGGCAGACTGGTATTATTTTAAATATTGATGTGATTCTATATTTTGATGTTGTGTTTCGTCGTTGTTGTTGTTGTATGCATATGTTGTACGTTGATGTTGCTGTTGCAGTTGGGAATGAAGTTGTATGCTAACGTTGTGTGTGTGTGTGTGTGTGTGAGTGTGTGTTGTGTGTGTGTGTTGTGTGTGTGTTGTGAAGTTTCTTGTTGTATAGTATCGTCATCATATTTTTCGTTGCAACAATATCACATGAGTATCACAAAATTTAATATTACATATTAATGTAATAATGTTGCTCTATGTTGATGTCACTTGATGTATTAATATATCAATATTGTTGAGTTAAAAATATCAATATTGTTGTCGTTGTTGTTGTTATTGTTGTTATTGTTGCTATTGTTGTTGTTATTGTTGTTATTGTTGCTATTGTTGTTATTGTTGTTGTTATTGTTGCTATTGTAGAGCCAAAATTTAATCATTCATTATTTTGACGGAAAAATTTGAGTGCAAATTAAAATGGATGGCTAAAGAGTAAGCCATCATCGTCGTCATCAACATCATCACCATCATCATCGTCATAGTCGTTATAAGCGTCAGCATCATTATCATCCTCCTCATCATCGTTGCCATCATTATCATCACCACCGTCATTGATTCTCAAGGATTATTATGTAATTTATTGTCCTCTTGATACACTGGATAGCTATCGGCATCATCATCATCATCGTCGTCGTCATCATCATCATCATCGCCATCCTCCTCCACATCGTCATCATCATCAACAACAGCATCATCATCGTCATCATCATCGCATCGTCATTGTTACATCATAAACACCATTATTAATCCCTCATCATCACCATCATCATCGTCGTCCTCTATGAAATTATCATCATCACTACCATCATCATCATTTTCTTCTTCATCCTTGTTAGCATTATCATTATTATTATTATTATAATTATGATAATAATAATAATAAAATTATTATTATTATCATTGTTATCATCACTATCACGGTCTTGTATCATCGTCGCCATTACCATCAGCCTCATCTTCAGCGTTATTATTATTTTTTATCATTTTATTATTATTTTTTTTTTATCATTTTATTATTATTATTTTATTTTTATTATTATTTTTATTATTATCGTCTTCGTAATTATGCGTTCATTATAAAGACGCACTGCAGCTCTCGACACGACCCCTGTAGTAAAAAAATAATAATAATAAGAACAACAACAATAATAATAATAATAATAGCAATAATAATAATAGCAACAATAATAATAAAAATAATGATTGTTATTATGTTGTTATCGGTTCATCATTGTTATAATACTTCATCATGATGAAGATATATTGATGAAGATGTATCAATAGCTATATCGCGATTTAAAATAATGTACATACATAGTAAACAGATAATGATGATGATGACGACGACGAAGATAATGATATAAATTATAATGATGATGGTGATGATGATGGTGATGACAATGATACCGATGATGAAGAAGAAGATGGTGATGATGATGATGAACCAAATAACATCAGACCACCCACGAAAGAAAAAAAATTTTTTTTTAGACCCGAAAGTTGCGTGGTTTTTACGAAAAAACGGTTGAAATAAATTTATTTCTATCCAAAAAGCATGGAGTAGTAGCAGAGAAAACACAGATGTCGTTGTTGTTGTTGTCGTTTTTGTTGTTGTTGTGTTTGTTGTTGTTGTTGTGTTTGCTGTTGTTATTGTTGTAGTTGTTGTAGTTGTTGTTGTTGTTGTAATAATAATAACAATAGTCTTGCAATAAACTATCTACAAACTTGTTCAAAAAAAATAATTGTGATATATTATTACTCATCATCATCATCAACACTATCAACATCGTCATCATCATCATCCACAGCATAATCATCATAATTACTTACAATGGCATCATCACATCCACCACCATCTTCAACGCTATCATCATCATCATCATCATCATCGCTAGCGGTATCATCTGCCTCGAGTAGCAATCTGTGCAACCGTTATTTTTACACCAACCTGTTTCTATCACCATCTTCATCTTCACCATCATCATCATCCTCATCATCGTCATGATGATGATGATGATGTTGCTAATGATGGCGATGATGAAGGTAAAAACAATGATGATGACGATGATGATGACGAAGACGACGATATACCAACCTGTCTCTATCACCATCTTCACCATCGTCATCATGATGATGTGGACGATGATGATGATCATAATGATGACGATTTTGCCGATGATGATGACGATGCAAAAATAATGATGATGATGACTAATGATGATGATGATGATGATGACGAAGACGACGATGATGATGATGATAGTGATGAAGATGATAGTGATATAGAGATGACAATAATGACGATGTTGATTTAGTGACGTGATGCTAATTAAGTTCCTGTCGTTCGCAGTCACGATGATGACGACGACGACGACGATGATGATGAGGATGATGATGGTGAGGATGATGATGATGAGGATGATGATGGTGAGGATGATGATGATGAGGATGATGATGGTGATGTTAATGATGACGATGATAAAAAGCAGGAGGACTTGGTCTAATGATATTTAATGATTTTTAGCAATAACAATGCTGGTGATGTTGTTGTTGCTGACGATGTTTAGTTGTTGCTGATGATGATGTTGTTGTTGTTGATGGTGACGATGTTTAGTTGTTGCTGATGATGATGTTGTTGTTGTTGATGGTGACGATGTTTAGTTGTTGCTGATGATGATGTTGTTGTTGTTGTTGATGGTGACGTCATCGATAGTGACATCATCAAAGACGATAATGATGAGGAGGACATTGATGAATCTGAAAAAAAATGACGCATTGAATGATTAATGCTACAACGTTGTACAGACGGAATTGGCGTAATGATGACGACGATGATGATGCGATTACTTTTAATGATTAATTTATGATGATAACATCGACATATTTTTTTAATCAGCTTTATAAGAATAATGTCAATTTTCGCAAAAATACCGAACTAATATCTTCTTAACGTCGATGAAGACCACAAAATGATAGTAAAATTGATGATAATGGTAGGTAGGTGGGTGGGGATGACGATAATTAGACGTATCATTCTTCTTATCAACTCAGCCTGATACGTGTAAACAGAGTACAAACAACACACAGCCAATGAGCAACCAAAACACGAACAAAGAACAGACAATACACAAACAAAGAACAAACAATACACAAACAAAGAATAAACAACACACGAACAAAGAACAAACAATACACGAACAAAGAACAAACACGACTCATCAGAAATGTTGTTCAGCCTGTAGGATGCACGCACGGGTGTAATCTTAGTTTAATGCTTCGTCATTCTTCTACATTCTTTAACTCATCATACCTTCTTGAGGATTTTTCATCAGCCCCATCCATCATGTTCATCATCAATATTGACCACGCTACTATCACCATGAGCGCTTCCCCTATCTGAAACAAACAACTTGGCTATTGATTGGCATGGTTATAATTTGCAATTTGATTTGATAGCATGCGAGTTTTGTTACATGACAATGTGGTGATGGTTAAACCTTTTTTGCTTGAATCAGTTTAAAGTAAATTAAAAAAAACACGATTCGATCCCAAATTTTGCCAAATTAGTCATTCTCGTCGTCGTCGTCGACCTAACTAGCGTCTACCTAATCGGCACAAAAGTCATTATTATCATTTTCCAAATACCATCGTCACCATCATCATCGTAATCATCATCATCATTTACATGGCTGAGATCTTTCCATTATTTTATTTTCTGAAACTATTATGCGCCTCATCATTAATGCTCGTTTGTCATCCATGCTGCCGCTTATTTTAAATAAATAAATGTTTTTATGTAGCGCTTTATTGTGTATTTTGTTGAAACTTCCCGACATAAAATTCACAAACTGTTTGAATAAAAAAATCATTCAACTGCATCAACAATCCCTCCATTAAAAAGTTCATCATCAACAACAACAACACAACAACAACAACATTAACAATAAAAACAAATAAGACAACAACATCACAACAATAACAACAAATACAAATACAAGAACAACAACAACGACCCAACATCAACAACACCACAACCTTTTCGTTTCGTAAGTACCAACAAATCGTGCAAAAACAAGCGAATGTAAATCATTTAGTTGCTATTGTTATATTGAACAAATTCATGAATATTAGGTATAGAAATTAAATCATGATAATTTCACTAAGTGTTTGAATTTTTCTAAATGTAATTCAACTTTATTTCATCAAACTTCATAACGCAAAAAGACGCACTCTTTTTCTACACATGAATGTACAAAGATGCTTCATACTGAAAGTCAAACGTTAAGTTTGTGTTGAAAAATGTTGTTGGGAATGTTGCACGCTGAGGTGTTCATGAGTTGGTACATTGATTTTTGGCACTGTTGATGCTGATACGTAGATGCGGTTGTTTTCACAACATTGGTCTGAAGTTGATGCGTCGGTAGATTGTGGAATGCATCTTGCGAATATACGGTGACCATTTATTGTTTCAATTTTAAAATGTTGTTTTTATCTTTTCATGTTAATTTATAAAATTTGCATCTTATATAAATTGTAATAAATTTTTATTTTCAAAAGCGTTGATTCTGCTTGCAACATCCTGTTTCTATGTTTTTAGCTGTATGTGTGATGGAGATTTTGAGAGTGTTGTTTTGAGAAAATTCCTATGATGTTGTTGGCTGACTGACTGATTCAATTTCGTTGATGAAAGATGTCGGGGCCGTCGTTGAATTATTTGTGATGAATGGACCTGACTGGTGGCCCTGTTGCGTGTAGAAAGTGATGGAGATGCGTGGAGTGCTGAAGGTGATGGATCAGCTGATCGTGTCGCAGAAAAAACGTGTTGGAAGAATTTTTTGCCAAAGTTGATGAAAAACTTCAGTGCAGGGAATAAGATGTTGTTGCTGCTGCTACTTTTGTTGTTTGTGTGCTAAGTTAATGAACACTTTCAGTTATTATTTTTTTTTTGAAAAGATGTGAAAATTCTTAAAAAAGACATTAAAATTAAAATAAACGCCAGTACTGGTAAGTAAGAATTTTTGCTATAATTCAAAAACCTGTAAATTTTAAAACTGTTTTCAAAATATAAAAGTTGGTGATACTTAGAAAAAAGTTTCAAGTTCTAACCCAACAAACATGAAAAATATAGCGTACTGTACATTTTACAACGTGGTATAAAATCATTTGTGTGCTTGTATGTATGTGTGTGTGCTTGTATGTATGTATGTTGTGTGTGTGTGTGTGTTGTGTGTGTATGTGTGTGTTGTGTGTGTGTGTGTGTGTGTGTGTGTGTGTGTGTGTGTGGTGTTTGGTGTGGGTGTGTATATTTGACGTGTTTGTGTAGTTGTTTGGTAACATTATTTGTTTGTCCAACTAATTTGTTGTTTGTTTCTTTTAAATTTTTATATGCTGACTGTCATGTAAATCAATGCTTCAAATTATATCACCTCTTATTAGGTTAGGCAACTAACTACCAGCCAACAACACACAACCGCCAACAGCGGAGTGATTTTGTTTCAATTGCATTCTTTTTAGTTTCTGTATTAAGTGCCAGTCATTTTGTTTGTACGTCGTGTTTCATATTGATTTCGTACTTGCAACTGCAGCCAATATCAAATGCAAATACATACTCCTATTCCATGTCATGTCCCCCCTCTCTCCCTCTCCCTCTCTCTCTTTTCCTCTCTCTCTCTTATTCTTATTGTTGTGGAATGTGGTGGTTCAAGTTGTGTTTGTTGGTTATTGACAATCTCGTTGCATTGTGTTGCTGTGTTCTTTGATGGTTTCGTGGGTGTTGTGTTGATGTTTTTAGTCAATTTTATTTGATGCTTTTTAGGTTTTTGTAAACTTTAGACCGTTCACGTTTTGTTTTGATAATGTCGTTTTTTGATGGTCAAGTGGAGTTATTGTGTGATGCTTTGTTCAATGGATATTGTGTTGACATGCTTTGTTTGGTACATGTTGTGATTGTTTCTTGTCTATGTTTTCAGTTGTACAGTTTAATACGCAGATAGAACGTCAGAAAGATTTATCTAGGAATGTTGGAAGTGCAATGAACATACAGTAAACATTCGGAATGATGAAACGTTTGAATGCCGTTTCTATGTTCCAACAGCAGTCACTATTTTAATAATATTTAGAAATATTTGATACTGCATTAATTTATTTGTCAGAAATCATAAAAGGGGCGATTCATAAATGATGTCAGTCACGCTTTTCGTGTTTTTGTCACAAGCTCTCACAAACTTTAAACCCCACCAATATACCATGCGTCAATTTTCTTCAATAGCCCTCCAAAGTCTAACATTCCAACTCACATACGGTAAAATATAGAATGCGAGTACATGATCGACACTGAGACGGGCAACAATTTCAGCTGGGGAAAACAAAAATAATGATGAAATAATAAAGTAACAATTGACCTAGGACATGACATTTCCAAAACCTAATAGCCATGCATCCTTCGACTGTGAGGGAGGTTGTCATCAGCAATGGAGTGCTTTAGAAGGGTGATGGAATATTTTGTTTCCGCGTTCGTGTTGTTTGTGGCATGGCTCCGTAGTTTTTTGTTTGTGGTATAGCTTCGTAGTTTTATATGTTATGTGGTTTAGTCGTTTGATTTAGTTTAGTTGTTTTGATACGTATAAGTTTAATGTCTTCTGCAATATAACGAGTTCTAACTTGTTTATGTTGTACAGAAGTTAAAAATTTTAATAAAAATGCATAATATTGCAGTTTCTAATTTTTAAATTTTATCAAAAGTTAAAAAAATAAAAATGATTTTTCTGCTCTTCATCGTCACCGTCATGCAAACCAAGCAGAGTGAGACATGATGAGTGCTGCAGCCACTGAACTTTCATGTAGGTGTGTCCGTTGTCTTTACATTCTGATGCTTACTTAATTTAAATCATTTTAAAACTTCTTACACCTTTTTAATATTCTATAATTGTTACTTAGAAGAGCACTAATGAATTTTTGATGGGTTGCAACGGGGAGCGATCCAGAATTGAGCAGAAATTATGAATGAAGTTAATTAATAAATGCACGTGACGGGAGGAGTCCGGCTGGCAGGTGATGTTTGTTAATGTTGTCAGCGTCTGCCATTCATTACGACACGACGCTGTCAAATTAGATCGCGATACATTGAATTAGGCAGCAAGTTCGTTATGGGAATTCTTCAATGATTATACGACCCGGCATGCATGTGGCGTGAAAAATTTCCCCGAACGAAACGCGGTTCGTACGAATGGTGAGCTTTTGTGAAATGTGGTTCTGTGTTTGTTTATCCTGTAGTTCGATCGTTAGTTCGGTTTTATTTTTATGTTGATATTTGTATATCGTTGTTTGATGTTTTGTTCAAACAGCTCAAACGAATGTGTGCGGTATCATCAATCTGCGTTCGATATCAATAGCGGTATCAGCTATTGATATCGAACGCAGTCTTGTTGAGAGTTATTGAAGTTTGCGGAACAAAAATTTAAGTCCATTTTATATTTGCAGAAATGAAGTAATGCTAAATGCTTCCATGCTATACTAGGCTGTGTTTATAGTTAGTTTAATTGTTGTCTCATTTATTATTTATCTCATTTCTTGTCGTAAAATTTTAAATGACCAACCGCCTCGGACGAACGACGTAAACCTTTCAGTCACTCAGTTAATCATCTTGTCTCACACGCAGTTAAGCAATTTAAAAAACGTCAAACAATTAAAAAGATTCCTGCTCTCTCCATTGTTTAAATATTTCTATAGATAGAAAATGGGAATCAGCATGCACATCTGGCAGAGCAGGCACAGGCAAATCTCAGTTATTGTTATAATCTATTTGAGAAGTTCATCAGGGTTATTTTTGAGCCGACAGAAGAAGTTCAGAGCAAATAAAAATATGTTGGCAGCAACTCATCCATCACAATTAAGGGGAAGTTATTAAAGATGCACCTTTCTATTATTTATTAACCATACTGCAGTGAAGGTTGAGGTCATTGAAGGTCGAGGTCATTAAAGGTCGAGGTCACAAACTTAATTCAATAATTTAATATTAAAAGTTTGATAGAATGAAACATCGTTTGAACAATGATTGGATTATTGAAAAAATTTTTAACTCGCCTAGTTGAGACAAATATAAATATTCATTTTTGATGAAATTTTATTTGGAAAATGATTCTGGTTGATTTATAAATATAAACAATTGTTTTATTATTTTAAATCAAACAAAGCGTTTATACTTGATGAAAATGTGAGCAAAATTCTGGAAATGATTTATTTACGAGTGGGTTATTTATGACTCTTATTATGTTTTTCCAAACAGTCACACTTTGACAATGTAAATATTTTTCAGTTTTTTGATTATTTGTAGCTTTCAAACTCGTTTGACATCTGTGTTCAACATTGTTAAAAATCTAATTTCAGTGTGTAACAAACAAACTGTAGTAACAGTAAAGTGGTTTAGATTTCATAGACCGAATGTTCATTTTCAAAACTTATGAAATGACTTTTGTATGACAACACGAACGTGTCTGATATTTTTGATGATTCTATATAAAAACTGGTAAGCTATCAAACAAAATCGCAACCGACTGTCATGAATTCTTATGATATCATGATATCATAGTATCATGGTATCGTGACATCTGTATCGTAATATCATGATTTCTGAACAATTTCTAACAAGTCACACAACAGCGCCATGACTTTTTTTTAATTTCATGATTTTTTTTCTTCTCGTTATGCATGAAAGTAGCAAATCAAAAAAGAGCAAATTGAATGAGTCGAAAATGAGAGTGGCCTGCCTTCAAACATGCAAATTCGATACAACAGCAAATTCACTTTCACAAAAATTCTGGTGTATAAATTAAGCCGAAACAAATTTTATGATAAATAAAAAATTGTTTAACAACAAATATTCTTCCTTCAATTGTCAAAAGTAATTTAAAACTGTAAAAATTAATAGGACTAAGAAAAACTTAAAATCCTTTTGTTCAAATTAATTGCAGGTGATGTTGTTTATAAAAAATGAAAAGTGTGCCATTGTGCCAAGTACTGTTATTGTCAAGTCGTCGTTATGATACCAAGAAATGTGTTTATTGTTGAGAACCCACTAACAGATAGTGTGGTGAAGTTGTAATTTTTTGTTAGAGGTTTACATTTATATCATATTATGTAGACATAAAAGCTTCCCCGTATAAAAACTCCTATATTTTTCCCAGTCATTGCATGCAGTTCGTCGTAAAGAAACAATAAAGAAGCCATTAAATATGAAGAGGCAAGCGTGCTAAGAAATCACCCAGAAAGGTAATAAATTTGAACGTACGTAATAATAATGCTAACCTCCCGTCATCAACAGCTGGTTTAGAGGCCGTATCTCCAAAGCACAGCTAGGTGTTGTTCCCAGTGATCACGCTGGTGCAAACTCTTTCACTATAGATGCGTATTTGAAGAATGTTTAATGGAAAATTTATATTTAATAAATAGGAAAATTATCTCGGAAGGACTAAGTAAGATAACTTTTAATTACATGCCGCTGGTTGTCTTGCAAGTACACCTTGCCAATTTTGATTACGTACTTATGAAATTCTCTGCAATTTTTTCAAAGAAATTTCATTCAGCAAGTCAAGATTTTATTCTAAACACATTTTAATGACTTGACAACAAAATGAACTTGGTAAGGGTTTTTATTGAAAATTGCAGATGGTTTTTTTTTGTAAACTGAGCGGTGTATGAGTCTTAATGAAAAAAAACTTCATTTCTTCAAACGCAAAAATATATAATAGGCTGATGAGTGCTCTTCTTTGAACATTTACTCACGTGCGTAGTAACGCAACTTTGTTGTATTATAAGGCAGAAGTTCATTAAGCAGAAGTTATTGCAGAAGCGAGAATGGAAGGATTAGATAATCAACATTTAGCGGGCGATCTTGTAAACGTAAAAAGGTTTGAATTTCTGTTGAATGTTGCAAAATTGTAAGAGTTTTCCGGCCTGTCTTCGTTTGTTCGTTACGTTTGTCCGGTCTTTGTTGTTTGATGTTTCTTTGAGATGTAAGATGAGTAATGGATAAAGTATAAAAAATTACTTTTGAAAATGAAATTAATTAATTATATAAAATTTTTATTGATTATGTCATATAAAAACTGACTTGTAATTTAGTTGCTCTGGTTCAATTTATGAACAGTGAATGTTTGAAAAAATATAAATTCAGATAATTAGTTATATTTTCATTTTGAATTTGTTAAAATTATTATTTAACTGAGTAAAAAAGGTTTCATGAGGAACAACTCAAAAAACGTGGCACGTAAAATCGTGACCTCGCAAACAACACATTTTAAGCACGCGTATACAGTGATATATTGTACATCAATATTTGCATACATTATGCAAACCTACGCACTTCAGTGTATACATATTTGCGTACTTAAGTAAAATAGATGGCAGTGCGTGCGGGAAAGAATGGAATGATTCGACAGGAAAGAGCTAGTAGGAAAATGAGTGAAACTACAAAAATGTGGAAGATGTGGCAGATGAGATGATAACTTTCATTCATTTTTTTTGAATACCCATCTGTGTTTGCTGATAAATAAATAAAAATGAATATATATAATTTATTTCTTTAGTTGCGTATAATTACTTATATGACGTATCCATACAAACACGCTGCCTTTTTATTTTATTTACAGAAAAGCAGAAAAGATACAAAAAGCGCAATGGCAATTGAATCCCAGGCAAGCACGAACAAACAAGCACTGCCATGTATAAGCACCACTCAGAACATGTCAGCACTCCCTCCTCAAACACGCAGCATCAAGCACGGTCAAACATTTCTCAGAAAAACGTTGTTCATTAAAGTTTCATACATGAAACTTTTTGCGTCTCATAACTGTACGATCCAAATAATCGTCCATGCCATGCCATGCCAAATAATCGTCCATCACACGTTTTATTGTTGACTCTGCTTCTCATCTTGTTTATTACAAATAATTTCATCATTATGAATAATTTTTCGTTAGTTTTCAGTTTCAACAACCAAACACATCGTCTATTAGACGTAGGTTTTTTTACTGATTTTTTTATTATCATAACGTTGACCGGTTAGTTGGATGGTCGCAGAGCAAGACATTGTTTCAACCGCAGATCAATCAATCTATTTGATATGGGACTCCATGCTGCTTTTGCTAAGTGGTTTATCAAATGTTTATTTATCTGTTTATTTGCCTTGTTATTTTGTTTATTTTATTTTTCAAGCGTAATTTTTACTGACCAGTTTGTGTTGAGCGTGTTTTGTTTCAGTGGAGCAAACGATGATTTATTAGTACGGGTGTTTTTGTATGGGATTGCGAACATGATGTAATGCAAACTTTGAACATTCATATTTTTTGTGTGTCATCATCTTTACCGACCACCTCACATCAAGTACTTGCTACCTCGAATGTTTCGTGGGGCAGGCGATAAAAGGAGAGAAGTGGCGGAGGAGGGTTCTGAAACTGCAGTCAGACACTGAACATTTTCAATAATATTTTTGAAACTGCAGTCACAAACTGAACATTTTCAATAATATTTTTTCAGGCAAATCTGGTTCTCCGCTCAGAGTAGCAAAAATATTCAGCTTCTATGACTAAAATTCGACCGCAACAAAATAGAGAAATGTAAGTAATCTGATCTTCAAATGTTTGAACTGTTGGAGAAAAAAAGGATTTACACACATTCATCTAACTCTCCAATTTTTAATTTTCTTACGGACCTATTCATGTGCCTTTGCAAGCACATGCACACCCACACACACAAACACTTACACACACACACACACCCACACACAAACACTTACACACATAAAAATCACAACACACACAAAGGCACTCAAAAGCCACCTCTTAAGCCCAAGCATTTGCGAATGACACTCCATCATTTATATGCACTCCAAGCAAGCACATTGATGAGAGTCAAGTTATGGGCACACCCAGACTGCGTAATGAAATGAAATAAACATAATAGAGGAATGAAACGTGCGTAAGCTCTGAAAGATTAATGCAAGACCAAAAGAAACACAACTCTTAACCTTATTCTTATTCGTATTCCAGCTCAATTATTTTAACATGTTTTACGTTCGAATTCCGCATGTAAGCAGCGCAACTCATGTAAATTGTTTTTTAATGTTGTGTTAGCTTACAAATTTGTGTGAACATTTTTTTCCACAAAAAAGTCCATATTTAAACATGCACATATACATGTTGGCGAATTAAATTAAAGATTAATTCTATTTCAATAATATTAATTTCGGGACGTTGTTTACTTCAAATGTAGATATTTATAAATATACAGTAAGTTACGCGCTTGTTGTGCGTGTGATTGTGTGTATGCATTTAAACAGGTATATATGGTATATTATGATTTTGAAAATCGCGATGTGATAGCAAGCAGAATCGTGTGCAAGCAACAAAATCAAACAATGAGGCCTGCCTACCTACCTACCTACCAACCATCCAACGCGTGCAGATCGATTCGTCGCCATGGCAACATTCAAATGGCGATCACCACTAATGTCGATAATAATAATTATAATAATAATAATAATTATTATTATTATTATTGTTATTATTATAATTATAATAATTAGATCGTTCATTTTTATTGAAATTTCATTAAAAAATTCATTGAAGTTAGATCGAATGTTCCCAATTCAACGGCAAAATTGTGCGGCTTGTGATATTGACACGTGGGTAAAAAATTAAATTATCACAAAGCCTGAGAATTTATATGATGATAATAAGCAAGTCATAGAAGGGAGAAATCAGGATGATTGTTTGGAAAATTCATATGGAAATTTTGGCATGAAAACCTTCAGTGGTATGCAGTCAGATGTTACCTGGCTTGGGCCACTTCAACAGATCATAATAATGATCTATAAAATACGATCTATAAAATATTTCAAGAACCAATTAAAAGTTTAATGGAATGCCTACTAAATGTCTTATGAAAGTTGCCACAGTGAACGCAATCACGTGAAGTAAACTTTCTTAAAAGAAAGGAGTGTGTTCAAGTACTGCCTAAGCAGCTATCCACTCATTTTTCCTCGCTATCCAATTATTCACCCATCACATTGTTGGCATCAACTTATTTTTGACTTCTTTGTAATTAATTTTTTTTTAATTTTTTTTTCGTTAGCGTCTACTGATGTATTCTACTACCTGCAAATATTTGAAACTCGTTAGAGAATTACCTGGCTTCTAACTAACAATGTAACTGCAACATACAAGTGCTACAGTCGGGAGAAATTCAACAAAGAATATTTCTAATTATAAATAATTAACTATGCTTGGAAAAATAAAAAATTTAACGATGACGATGATGATGGCGTTGACATTTAAGATGATGGTGTGAATGATGACGACGACGATGATGATGTCTATGGTGACGCTAACGATTACGAGGATGATCGTAATGATTATGGCAACGCTCATCGCTTGTGATATTTATGACACCAACCAAAGTGGCTGATTTGTTTAACCAGTTGAGGATATAAGATGATCATGGTGATAGTGATATGGATAAGTGGAATGATAAAAATGATCTCAATTGCTAACATTTGTTACCTCTGTCGGATTCTTATAATATTTTCCCCCATAGATTTTGTATAGGAATTCTTGCCAAAACATACGTTTCAAAATTTGATACAATTTTTTTTCTGACACGAAGATATGTCCGTGCGTTGTCATTTTCATAAACTTCTACCTATTTTTGACAATATATTTTTATAATAATGTATTATATTTATTTATTTTTATATTATATATTATATATATTTTTATTACTTTTTTATGACTTAACATTACTCTAAGGTTACTAAAATGTTTCTACCAAAACTAGAAATCATTCACCACCACAGCAAGCAGGTAAGGGACCAGGTAAAAGTCAGCAACAAACGTTAAAACCAAAAATAACTGAACGCCAGCGTTCAGAGTTGCAGGTCGTCAATAAATTTACGCGACGCCAGCGAAGCTTATAATTAGCAACATTGTCTTCTAATCGTTCACTGGGTAGGATCTATTGACTGTTTATAGGTGCATTAACACAGCCTAGTGGTTGCAGGTTCTTGTAAAGCACATTATGAAGACTTTTTTTATTCAGATAGGCTAACGAATTTCACAATCTATTTTTTTAGCGTTTGTTGAAACAATTTTTTTACGTATATGACTAGAAATGAATCTAAATATAAATGTATGTGTATATTATTTTTTTTTTAAAACAACTGAGCAACAACAGAAAAAAACAACCACAACACGGACAACAGCAAAAAAAACCAACAACCTCTAGCAAAACATTAGACGCGAGCATGACAAGAACAACTACGCTCCTCACCAATAATGCAATGCAAATATATGCTTACAAGCATACAACCAAAAAGGTACGCACACAGACACACATATTTACACCAACGCACACACACACACACATACACACACATATTTACACACACGTACTCAAATACACTCTCACAAACCAACATGATCACAGCCACTCAAACACGCGCAAAAACCTGCAAGCACAACACACAAAAGTAAACACACACGCACATATATACGCACACATACACGCACACAGACGCGCACGCAAAAGCACACTCACTTAAGAGTATAAATTTACGTTTTAAAAATGTGCAATTCTTCAAAAGATGTATGTGAGCCTTTGAAAAAATTTGAATAAATTCCTGAAGTTTTTCTGTGAGTTTTTTAATAATAATAAACAAAATGTAGTTACTATCTCTTTCTCCAATCGTGCAAACATAATTCAAGCGAAGAAATTTTTTTTTACATGCAAAATTTTTTTTTTTGTAAAAATTTCTTAGATAAAGTTTTTGTCCTTCACCAATTATAACCGTTGAAGACTTTGTTTTTTCAAGTTACATGTTGGATTAGAGAAAAAGAAAGATTATTAAACTTAACTTCAAAAATCTGAAAAGTAAATAAATATACACGGATGAAATAACAATTAAGGAAAATTTGTTCTTGGAATTTTCCTTAGAACGTTTTGTAAATACATCAACTAATTTGTATACATAGTTTTGATCTGTTGCTTTAAATTGCAAATACTTACGTATGTTTCGGCATGTTGTTTCCGGTATGTTCTCATTGGAGAAGTTTTTTCGACATGTTTTTTGATTGGCGATGTTTTATGCCTGCATTGTATGATTCTAATTGTTACAGTAATTATATATAACATTACTGCTAAATAAACGCTGCTGTTTAAAAAAGAGAATATTCGATGTTAATTTTAGTCGGAGTAATGTTGTCAATATTTTTAATTTTCGCTCTATGATTTTTATTTCATTGAAGCTTAGGCTAATTACTAATATATTGTCTATTAAAAATGTCCTTTCATTTGTTTTGTTAGAGTAAATTTTTTTTAATATAATTCTATAAATATAATTATTTTTCATTTACGCAGGATTATATTCAAAAGTTCCATTTTGAGGAGTTTCTGGTGCAAGTTCAAGTTTACAAGTTCAAGATGTCTATATTTGGTTTAAAATTATCTTACCGTGTCAAAATATTTTCTTCAAACGTCTGAACATTCAGAGAGCAAGTCAAACTTGAATTAACATGATCTGCTTGAAACCCACTAATTAAAAATATTTTTTTAAAACTAAAATGAACCAGAATTGAATGAAAATTACTAAAAATACAATGTGCAAAATTTAGAGAAAAAAATGAATGTGAAAAAAAGAATAATTGAAAAGAATCTGATGGCTTGATAAAGAAGGAGGAGAAGAAGAAACATCTTAGATGGAGAGAATTAATTTATTTTGTACCTCTCTCTGGAGCGCCCTCACCAGGAAAAAAATACTTGACGTCAGCACGCTGAGGAACACCGAACTGAAACGATGTCTCGGCGTGCTCGATCTTACTGCACTAGGTCTGTCTGTCTGTCTGCTTGTCTGTCTGTCTGCTTGTCTGTCTGTCAGATTTTTTTTTAAATCGGTTAATAATTAATCAAATGATAAATAAAATAATAGTACACATTTTTAAATAATAAATTATTTGTTTTTGTTATTTTTCTTCATACAACACTTTTGCTTGTCATAAAGTTGTTGTTGTTTTGTATTAACTAAGTGATCGTTCGAGATTCTGGTCTCATTTTATTTAGCAACTAATGGCCAACTAGGAACCTTGATAGTTCTTCGTGTTTAAAAAATGTATCGACTAACGATAGATTTGCATAGAAACCATTAATTTACCTGCATGCAATTTATCCCGTAAAAATCATTTCAATATAAAAAGTTGCCTCAGACTAACATAATGACAACAATAACAACGAGACATCTCAAACAATGCAAGAATTTTACTTTTTTATAGCTATGAATATCGCAAGAAGAAGGAATATGGCTGTTACATTTTTCAGCCGCCGAGTTTCCTTCCATTCAACTATATATTCTTCATTCGAATTAATTTTTCTAGAGCGTTCTTTTTGAAATTTTTGAAAACGATATTGCTTGAAGGCCTTGAATTGATAAATTACTTCAATAGAAACGTACGTATAAAACGTAATGAACAGCACAATAAAACATACAGCTAGCAGAAGAACAAATGGCAAACAGTAAGTAGACTGCTGAATAATGGAATCAGTCGCTTATTAGGACCAAATCTCAAAAAACAAAACCAATTTCTTTTAGGCAAACCTAACTCAGTTTGCTTAATATGACCGCAGTTATTGCGGCTACAACAAAATATTGCCTGCCGAGAAGCTGATTTCATTAATTGCATTTGAATTTAAATTCTCTTCATATCTAAAAAAGTTCTAGAGCCGAAAAAGTTTTAACATTTTCATCAAGCTCATTCAAATAGAAAAATTGAAAAAAGAAATAAACATCAATAATTTTAAATTTAAAAAATCTCTTCTTTTAGGCACATTAAGAGTGAAACATTCTTTAAACGTTACTTTTAGGTGCATGTATGCGTGTTGTGTGTACGTGTGTATTTTTACTGTGCAATTGTACATACATAGTTACCAATGCTGAGTTACAATGATGGTTTTTATTTACATCTGAAAAGTAGTTCTAGTTGAGCAAAATAACTTAACGAATTATTTTTATACTATATTTTCAACCAAATTGTATCACGATCGATAAGTATATGCGCATAAAATTTTTAGTTTGAAATAATAGTCATGACTTTGAATCAAATCGGTTAAAAATACCAGTCTCTTAAACTGACGAGTTTGTTGTTTTCCAGATGTGGTCCGATTAACCGGTTTCACTGTGTAGCAACGCATTTTACTACACTGCCAATTCTTAACGCTTTTCCATAAGTTTATAATTATTTGCGCTCAACTTATTTTCAGCTCATATATTTAAGCACATTTGTTGGCATTATTTGATTTTAATAGCTTATTTATTCTAATATAAATCCATACATTACCTTCAATGTTATAAATGGTGTGTTTATATGTACGTGTGTGTGTACGTGTGTTTTTGTATGTGATTGCGAACATGAAATAAGAAGTGTACGCGTAAAATCTGTTTAAACGTATGTGCGCATGGCTTCGTTTATAGAATTGTGCTGCAATAAAAAGCGAGCAATGAGATTGCATATTTAAGAAGATATGAGATTTCTTACTGCATAAATTATTGCTTGAAATGGAGCAAAGACTGATGAATGACGTTGCGTCAAATTACATTTCGCCAGCTCGACGTTACTGCCTGCATGTATCGCATTAAGTTTCATCATCTTTCTGGTCGTATTAATTTTTTCCTCGTACGAAAATGTTGTATTCAGTAATAAATAATAACTTGTAACAGGTAAGCAATTAATATTAATTTGACCACCGCAGGCGTCGGGAGCACGTTAGGCGCGGGTGTGTACCTCCTGATTGGCACTGTGGCGAAAACGTTGGCGGGCCCTGCTGTCGTTGTGTCTTTTCTCGTCGCGGCTGTTGCTTCGTTTCTTGCAGGTCACAATTTCATAACTAATTCAATAACTATTTTTTCTCAATAAATAAATGATCAATAAAATTTTAATTAACATTTTAAAAGACGTAATTAATAATTTTGCTTTCTAGAAAATAAGACTAGCTTGCGCGAACACTTTTATTTGCCAACTCATCTATGCATCTTACCAAATATCCACTCAGGCATCTGCTATGCAGAGTTCTCCGCTAGAGTTCCAAAAGCAGGCTCTGCATACATATATAGCTACGTTAGTGTTGGCGAGTTCTGGGCATTTGTGATTGGCTGGAACATGATACTTGAAAACATCATCGGTGCTGCCGCCAGTGGAAAAGCCTGGAGTCAATTTGTTGATTCCATCTTCAACGACACCATCAGAATGTAATCAATTTCATTTTTTTTAATTTAGATTCACTTTGTTCATTTTGTTAAAATCCTTGTGCGTTTAATTTTTGTATAAAAAATGAAAAAGGACGCTAGAGGAGAAGGTTGGCATCAGAGAAGGGACTGGATGGTTTGACTCCTACCCTGACGTTCTTGCACTTGGGTTCATCATTGTTGTAACTATACTATCATGCATAGGTGTCAAGGTACGCTTCAAATTAACTGATGCAGATAAAAGAGTTTTATTAATCATTTTTCATCAATGAATTACTGAATAATCAGATTATTCGAATAAAAAATTTATAAGACTAAATTTTTGACACATTTATTGCTCGAATGTTGCTGATGAATGTAATGCGTTTAACGAAGAGATCTTCAATATAGAATCAAATTGCATTAACAGATCTCACTGAGAATCAACATGATCTTCACGGTAATCAATTTAGTTGTAATATGTTGCATCGTAAGTGTCGGTCTCGTCTATGCAAGGTTCGAAAATTGGACTAATTCCCCGGGCGGATTTTTTCCATTTGGCTTTCGAGGTGTAAGTAAAAGTTTTATATCATTCTTTTATGGCTCCTTTTGTTCTATGTTGTTTGTTTCTTGTTGTCTTGTTATTTCTTTTGTTTTCGTTGTACGTTTTTTCTTTAGCAGAAAGTAACTAGTTTTTTTTAAATATAAAATAACTGTTTTTCTTTATGAGCTTTATCGCTCAGCCAATGAAAATTGTTAATTATTCAATGGTTTATTTCTTTTTTTTATTACTTTTCCTAATTAAATGCTACGTGCGTGGCGTGCTTACTTTCAATAACATTTGGCGTTGAAAAACTTTATTGCACATGAAAAATAATTAATTATATTTTTTATATCTTCATTTATTATTTTTAAATTATTATTTATTTTTTAAAGATAAGAACAAATGAAAATAAAAACTTAACAGACGATGGCGGGCGCGGCGACGTGCTTTTATTCGTTCGTCGGTTTCGACACAATAGCAACATCGGGTGAGGAATCGACCAACCCAACAAGACACGTCCCCATAGCAATCATCATCACGTTAAGTTTATGCTTATTAGCTTATCTGAGCGTCAGTTCAGTTCTTACACTCCTGGTCCCGTGGAACACACTGGCCATGACAGCAGCACTGCCTAAAGCTTTCGCGCAGAGGGGTATAGTAGGGGCTGAAATTGCCATTGGAATTGGAGGCGTTTGCGGTTTAACAGCTGCCACCCTAGCAGTTTTGTACCCACTTCCGCGTAGCATTTATTCAATGGCACAAGATGGTTTAATGTTTCACTGGCTTGGCAAAATCTGGAAAAAAACCGACATTCCTGTTGTGGCTATGTGCATATCTGGTGTATTAGTTGCAGTGTCAGCATTGTTGTTAGACCTGGATAGCCTCATAGAAATGATGTCGCTAGGAACGCTGATGGCCTACACGATGGTGGCTATCAGTGTTCTCATTCTCAGATACCAGAAAGAAACTGTTGGACTCCACGCCAATAACTCAACCGATCACTTTCCTGATAACGTTTTAAATAATGAAAGAACTACAGAAAGTTTAAACGCAGAAAATTCAAGCAGGCCTGCATCTGTAACAACAATTTTATCCACTAATGCAAGTTCGACCAGCAAGCAAGCCAGACTATCGAGCAACGAATCGGAAAAAGCATCATTAGGAGAAGATACTGGACTGTTGAAAGTTGCAGAACCTGGCAGTAAGGTAGTGTCATCAAAAATTCTTGCTTATAATATTTTTTTTACAAAAAAATATTTTTAACAGGTACGATATGTGCCGACAAAAACAACGACAATAGTGAAAAAAATCAAACCACGTTTTGAAGCCGATGATAGTGAAGCTGAAGAAGATGCTTTCCAATCGAAAACGCCTACCACAAGCAACAACGCGACAACTACTGAAGCGGCTTCTGAAGCTTCCGTCGTCGAAGAGTATAGAGCGAAAGTGCGTCAAGAACAAGAGGAGCAGCGTTTGAAACAAGAAATGCGCGAAGAAAGCTCCAAACACATTTCCCAACCTTTATCAATAAAATTAACGAGAGGTAAATATGAACCAATGGATAGCAGCATGACCAGCTTATCAACCAACATCTCTCCTGAAGAGCCAACATTTAAGTAAAGACTTTGTCTGTCTTTTATTCCATTTTATTTTTTCCAATTTTATCACTTACAACATTTGAGTTATTTAAATTTTTTTTATTGGTTCATTCTAGGTAATATTCTATATTAAAATATAGTTGGGAAATAATGAAGTATAAACTAAAATGACAGATCTCGCAGACACGTGATAGGAAGTACAATCTTGATAATTTGTATCTGGGTTGTGGTGTGTTTGCTGTCCGTTCATGGATCACATCTATTTTTTGTTGCCGGCAACAGTTCAGATGTATCTCAAACAAACACGCCAACAGACAGCCAACCGTACTTCCTAGGTAAACAACCGACGCTTTCTACAAATGAAAATAATACAACCAGTAGCAACTTTTTTTCAGCTGGTGTAAACAATCAACAAATTTTATACACATCGAACAACATCGGCAAAACGCTACAACCCGTTTGGTATATGTTTGTCCTGATGGCGATTTTATTTATCCTGATAGTTTTATTATCATTACACATCAAACGACAACCAAGGAACCAGACACCATTAAATTTTAGCACCCCTTTGGTACCTTTCCTACCGATAACATCCGTCTTGGTTAACATCTACCTAATGTTCACTCTCTCCGATACTACTTGGATTCGCTTCATAGTGTGGCTTGTTTTAGGTAGATGCTTTAAAAATTTTCGTTATAAAAACGCGTCGTTATCTGAATATCAAACTCAATAAATACCAAACATCTTTAACGTTGAATATTTAACCTTTTGCCTGTCAGCTTGTAGTTTTCACAAAATATTTAAAATTAATATTTGTGGATAATAACTAATCTTCTAAAGAAAATTTTTTTGATAAAACTTTTATAATGATTTTACTCTACCTATAATGTACATTGCCTACATCTCGCCAGGCTTCATAATATACTTCGGCTACGGTGTGTGGCACAGTTCTGAGAGGAGAAGTGAAGACCAGCAGGTCATTCTGTCCAGTGTTGCAGAGCAGGACAACGTCTCACCGGTCGCATTCAACCAGCGACAGCATCATAACTGAATATTTATTCAATAATGATAATAATAATAAAAATAATTATAATAATTATGAGACATTTTTTATTGGCTGAAAAATTCAAAATAAGATAATAATAATAGTGATAGCAGCAATAGTGATAAAAATATTAACGACAAATTTATATGCTGCTTATTTCGGATCAAGTTATCAAACGCAACGTTTGTAGTTTATTTCCATTCCAGGTAGATGATGTAACGAGCAGCGCAGCTTACAAACAATCACACACACGCGCGCGCGCACGTCGCTTGCTTTGTTTACATGTAAATAAATTGTACACGAATGTGTACAATTTATTTCTAAATGAAGTAGAGCAAAATTTATCTATGGAGCATGGAATAATAAATACGTAAACCTAAATGTACATTAACAGTTTGAAAAAATTTCCACATACTAACCACGCATTTTTAATAACCTTTGCTCTTTATTCACCGACGTGTAATCTATTAGTAATAATATTATTATTATTTAATAAATAAATAATTGTTTTATAAAAAATAATAAATGGATAAAAACCCCAAAGAAATATATTATAATTGCAGCGTTCATTGCATATAATTATGAAATCTTTTTTCTGTGTTGTGCACTTTTTGATCTGGAAGAAAAAATGAATGAATGAATGAATGAACGAACGAACGAATGAATGAATTAATGAATGAATGGATGGATGGATGAATGAACGAACGAACGAACGAACGAATGAATGAATGAATGAATGAATGGAAAGATGAATGACTGAACAGATAATGGATAATGAATAAATTCAGCAATCTATGAAGAAAGGGAACTTATAATTTGTTTTGAAACTATATGTTTTTATTACAATGTTAAAATTGAAAAATATGAACACAAAATAATTCGACTGTACGAACAATTCGTGAAAGATATGTCGTGTATTTTGACGATCTTTGTTATTTCGTTGTCGTCACATCTCACAGCCCCAGTTACGTCAAACTTTTTTGCTAAAACTCAAACTCAGAATTCAAGTTTATATGCTTTTCTAATAAACTTTTGAACCTGCAATTTCAATCCCTGAAACTAAACAATTCTCAGCATAATATAACTATAACAGATAACTTGAAGGTCTTCGAAGGAAAATTCCTTCGCCCCAGCACATGGTAAAAACAAAATGAATAGAAGTGGGCTAATTAAATTTAAAAAAAATTGAGTTAAGAGTTTACGAATTTAGCCAATCTTGTAGGAAATGAAATGTTTAACTTTTTACTGAGTTCGATACGTGTTTGTGTGTTTGTTTGTTTGTTTGTTTGTTTGTTTGTGTGTGTGTGTGTGTGTGTGTTTTGTATAACATAAAATCTGTGAAAATTTTTGTGTAAATGTACAATCAATTTTTTTTTATAATTATGAACACGAATTCCTAAGACAAAAAAATTTAAAATATCTAATAAGTGACATGTCATTTGAAGGTTTTTCAATTTGTACACTGTATACCTTTTAATGCAATGTTTTAAAAGGAAGGTTTTGTTGGGATGGGAAATTAAAACAAGAGATAATTACATTGAAATGATCGTAGGTGTTTAGGACAATTAAAACAATATTGTGTTGGATTTAATCGACGCATCGGCTGATAAGATAGATGAATTTATAATTGTTTATTTACATTTGGATGGGATGATTTTCTCATATTTTTTTTATTATTCTTTAAAATAATATTTTGAATGTTGGAGACTCATCGTGAGAGCAAGAAAACTGGTTACTCACCTTAACCGTCAATCTTCACTAAAACTCAGATATTAATTTTCTATATTAGTTTTTAATTAAATTAAATGTGTTGTAAATTTTAAAAAAATTTGAATTTGTCTTGTCAAGCTATATATTTGTAAGTTGAAATAGAAAGAGCGAACCGTTCACAACTTAACATTGAAAAATTGAAAACACCAATTAACAAAAGAGTTACATTTCTGGTCAATAAGTAAAAAAAAGAATAATATGAATATTAAAAATATTTGTTTATACAATTTTTAAAATTATCAAATTTTACAGAAAGAAAACCTACTGGCAGTCAGACAGAATGTATTTAAAAGGTACTCGCAGATTCGTTAACTTACAATATGTGCAGTGGATGCAATTCATGCAATACATAGAAAAGACATTGG
The DNA here is from genome assembly GCF_000326865.2 of Helobdella robusta. NCBI lineage: Eukaryota > Metazoa > Annelida > Clitellata > Rhynchobdellida > Glossiphoniidae > Helobdella > Helobdella robusta. The sequence continues at coordinate 2,940,388 of NW_008705254.1, forward strand.
TTATAAATAAGCTCTACACATCATGATTGTTGCATGCGAGCTTTTATTTGGTCCTAAAAGTTCACGAAATAAAAATATCTTTTAGCTTCATTTATTATTTGTACCGGGTGCAAATAGCTGATGAATAAATGTTATCGCTATCATGTCCGAATTGAATCTATATTATTATGGTATCACGATATTTTTTGGTTAGTTTTTGAATGTGTTTCATTTTTATTATCATGAAAACAAATTTAATTCAGTAAACACTAACGAAAGACTAGATTTATTTTTAAAAATTGCTCTTACAAACTCACACGAAGTCAACAAACAGTTCAGTTTTAAATAATGAAGCAGGCGTCCTTTTGAGAGGAGGTTCCGGTAGTGGATGCCAGGAGAAGATGGATTGTTCCAGCTGTCTATCGACATCTTTGCATTGTTCCTGGTGCTCACATGTGGGTTCTGTTTGGTTGTTTTTTATTTTATTCATTCTTGCGTACTCAGAGATTATTTTTTTGCCTCTACAAATTATACTGACATGCATCAAAACGATTTTTAAATGTTTTAAAAAAATTTGATTTACGACATTCATTACTAACCAACTATATGTTAGTTTTTTTATAACTTATAACGATAAACTTTAGTTGAATATTTGCATGAAGCTGCTTTGCATTACCGGTAAATGTAAATTTGCATTAATCATCTTTAAACATTTACATAGTCATACGAACCTATACGCAGTATTTACTTATGTATTTAGTAATTATCAGTATTTATTTACAATAAGGTGAACTGGACAGGTAGCAGATGTGATGAGTGGGAGGAAACTACGAAGAGGTGTCCGGCGAATGATGTTGTCTCAATCGAAGCAAACACAACCATTCTCTTGGTTACGTTGCATATTTCACACAATCATTTTTTTTACATAATTCGCTATTTATACAAAGTTATTAGTTTAACTTTAGTTACATTATTTTATCTAACATATGTTCTATTGTGTTTGTTAATAAATAAAAAAATCAAATTACTGTTGCCTACAACATTAAATGTCTGAAAATTTTAACTTTATTTATCAAACTTGTTACTAAACTTGACCAGACGCAACTAAACAATGCCGACTTATAAGAAATTTTGTTAAAATTTTAAAATTGTCGTTAACATAGACTAAATAAAGATATTCAATGAAAGCAATTTGATAATCATTTTACTGGAGGCAGAATCTGGAGGCAGAATCAACGGACGAGAGAGTTGTGCAGCTGAGACCACAGCATGTCTCAGTTAAAACAAGGATCAGTATGTCGTTTTGCATGTAGAATTAAAATAATGTTTTTACTCAATACTTTTACTTTTACTTTTTGTATCATCATTTTGTCATTTTCTTATTCGACAACAATCGCTATCACTTATAATATTTATCATTATTCTAATTAAGACAAATTTGAATACCATTTTAATACGACATCTACAAGTATTGTTTGTGTTATTTAGGATTCAAACATAGTGAGAACATATTTTATTTATTGTTTCAAGGCGTTTAGAATTATTCAAAAAATTTTTTTTTTAAATTTAGGATAATTATTGACACTGCTATTGTTGTGATCATTCTCAATTTATTTTCAACTTTATCGGCTCAAAATTTGAATTATCATCGTCATCATCATTGTCGTCAGTTTCATCGTCATCGTCTTCGTCCTCGTCACCATCATCGTTGCCCGCATCTTACATAGGACTGCAAATTAAATTACAAGCTGATTAGAATTTGTTTATCGTTTACTGATTCTAAGTTCTTAGCAATTAGAGTTTCGATTAACATATACACGAGGTTGATCTGATCGCTTGATTGCATTAATTTATATCTGGATGAATTATTATAATGATTATTAACTTCGTCGTTACTCTCTAAATATCTTCTCTTACTCGTTGCTCTAATCCGTTCACATCTTTATCATAATGTTGTTAATAATATTAATATTAATGATTAATATTAATAATTTTATTACGGTTCTATTTTTGTTCTGTGACATTCAAACTTCCTTTCGTCGTCGTCTTTTAACCACCATCATTATTTATGCATGATGTCATCATTTTCACCATCCTCCTAATCACCATCACCACCATCTTCATCATCACCATCCTCATCACCACCATCCTCATCATCATCTTCACCATCTTCACAGACGAGATCACCCATTTGGAAGTTGAGTTTGAGTCTGCACGCAACCACCCACTGGAGATCTACTTTCTCGTCGATGCAACCAGCACCATGCAGCCTCTCAGGGAGCACATCCTGCAAGTCATTGACGAGCTAGGTTGGAACATCTTGCAGGGCAGGCCCGACAAATGCCAATCAGCTTAAAATTCTAATTTAAAATGCGTGAATATTAAACTTATACCAACTGCCATTGCGTGTTTAGTTTTTGTCATTATTTTTTTCAATTTTCAATATTTGAAGTTAATAAGAGTCTGTCCGCATTTATTTTGCACCAGTACTTAGTTATTTTTATCGAAGATTTTAGAGTTATGTTGCGTAGTTTAATCAAAAAGAAATGCATTTCTCCATCCAACTGTCTGTTAACTTTTACTTTTTTTATTTTTAATAATAATTTCAAACGTATCAGCGCACTAACAAGTTACGAATCATCACTCCGCAGAAAATAGAAATTATCAACAATCAATCAATCAATCAATCAATCATTAAATTTTTATGTAACTTTTATACTAAATTTTATTGAATTGATTAACAACGTGAAATTTTTAAACTAATCAATCAGTAAGCAACTTGAAGAAAATAACTCTGAAAGTCAAAATTGGTCTTGGACTGTTTGCTGAAAAAAGAATCATTCCATTTGCGGAGTAAGTTGTAATAGGCCGACAGACTGTCAGACGTCAGACAGACAAACGGACAGACAGAAAAGATAGACAGACAAACAAGACTAGACAGACAGACACATGCACATATTTAGATACAAACACGTACACACACACATATACACACTCTTACATAGACAGCCATTATGTATATACAATATACATATATATGTAAACCTAAATGAATGCGCAAATATATATTATTGCGGTTGATTTTTGTCTATGTTAATGGGGATTTGTGTTCTTTCAAACTCTTGGCCACCTCATAAAAAATAAACAATGACTCAAAAATCAATGAAAAGAAAAATTAATATTTAATATTTTATCAAAAAAAAAATGTTGTACAATGTACACACAAAAAATTGTTACAACATTCAATAGGAGTTCATCTGAAGAATATTTCGTAGATGCAATCAGTTAATTTTTTCTTACTTAATTGATTCAAATATTTTTTTTTCATCATTTTAGATACTCAAATAACACCGAAACAAGTTACAACTTCAAGAACCAAGTCAACTTGACGACGGATTTTGATCTTTTCAAAGTGTGCTTACTGCAGTTATAATTATTTCACATTAAGTTAAATTAAAATAAATTTTAATATAGAAAAAAGTGAAGGAATTTGAAAAAATCAGAAATAATGATGCCCCGGAAGACTGGCTTAGTGCTTTTGTTCAAATCGTCACGTGCAAAGTTCGTCACAGGATTTAATAACGATTTATTTCGAATCAAAAATTGTTCTTCCTTTCATTTCTTCAAATTTTGAAACCACAAATTTATAAAAATTAAATTATGATAGACTGATAGATAAATAAACAACGCTTTTTTTGATACACTTACAAAACATTTTTATCAAATATTATCTGAAACAATACACGTATGTTTTTGCAAGCAGTATACTTTGTCAATTTAATGTACGAATGAACCTAATGACGATGTGATTTCTGATTGAGAAGGAAATTATTGGTTGGAGTGACCCAGCCAGGAAACTCGTCATCCTCTTTACCGACGAAGCGTTTCACCATGCCGGGGATGGGAAGGTTCTTTTGTTTTGTGTTATTATGTTTTATTTTGTGAAGTCGATCTGTCAGTAGTATCCGTTGTTGGGTTGTTGCTGTTGCTGCTGTTGTTGTTGCGTTGTTGTTGTTGGTGCTTGCTGCAGCTGAAGTAGTTGATGTTTTGTTTTGGGGGTCGATTTTGTTGTTGATATTGCTTCAAAAATGGGAAATTGAAATTTTTATCGTGATTGAAAAGAATGTCATGTTTGTAATAATTTTTATTTCCATGACTCCTGATTTAAATTTTGAACTTTAGTCACAAAATGTTAACAAAACCTTTTGCAAAGTGGTTTACATTTCAAAAAAATTTGTTAAAAATCAAATTCATTTTGCTTCATGAAATAACTTGAAAATAAATTTGAACTTTTAAGCTTGCTGGCATAGTTGAAGTAAATGATTTGAGCTGTCACTTGGACGCCAATGGTTACTACACACACGATAAGATACAAGTTTGCTAACATTCTATATCTGTGAAGATAGACTTCTATATCTATGAAATAGAAATGAAATAGAATATCTATGAAATCATTTTTTAAAAATTACAGTTTGAGTGAAATCTTTTTCCATAAATTAACTTTCTGTTATAACTTTGCTTATTTTAAAGCACATTTTGAGTAGTTCACTAATGATATTCACTCAGGATTATCCGTCGGTAAGCCAAGTAAAGTATTTGGTTGAACTAAAAAAAATACATTTGTTCATGTTCATAAACGACTGGAAGGATAGAATTGTTAACATATATAAAGAATTGAAAGAAATCCTTCCATACTCGCTATTCTTTCCATTCAAAGAAAATTTTAATGAGAGTGATCCATTTAAATTCATATCTGATAATTACAAGGCACGTTAATAATAATAATTATAATAATTCGTTGCTAGTTATCTCAAGCTTAAATTTTCTGTTTAAGTTTTTAAAAATTTTCATGAAAAAAGAACCCTGAAATAAATTTGATGTACTTATATCAAATCAAAAATCTTTCAGAGCATACAAAAAAAGGTAGAGTTTGTGTCTAATGATGTACCGAGGGATGATTTACACTGGGTCATCGAGAGTCAATGTCCGAATGAGTGAGTTGTTAATTTTTTTCTAAATTTTATTTAATTATTTATCACTGTAAATACAGAAAATGTTTTTCAAAAAATGTATAACAATAAGAAACTGTTACAAAAACTCCATTATTAAAATTCAGAGCAGAATTCACCTCCAAGAGTTATTGTCCAGAAGTCCATCCAGATGATAAAGTGCGTTGACCATTCTCATTTTTAAATCTCGTTTCAAAGTTTTTTTAAATCGATTATTTCCATATTTATAAAAAATGAATTGCTAATTGCAAAATATTTTAGATATTTTAACAATTTTAACTTTAGGCCAAGTTTAAATTTCAAATTTCAACATCTTCTTGCGACAAGAGAACAATTTTGTTTGACCTTCCTGACCACAACGAGAAGATTCAAGTCGACATTGAAGGAATCTGCCAATGTTCCTGTGAGAGTGTTCGTGCTTTTAATTACAATTTATTATTATGGATTTTTTCCAGATTTAAATAAACAAATTTGTATGAAGCATTTTCCACGCCTAACAGTTTCGAAAAAGTTCCATTTGTAACATGCACGGAGACGCAGAGTGTGGCTCGTGTCAGTGTCATGAAGGCTACTACGGAGACAAGTGCCAGTGCTTCACTGAACGTCCGGATCAAAAAGAGTTTCCTTGCATAAAGTGAACCAACATTTTTTAGAAAACCCAATAAATTTATAATGCCTATTTCACCAACCCATGATTCCTGATTTACAGGAGTTGTTAAAGTTAATTCAAATTTTAGTTTCAATAAAAATGTTTGTCAACCTTTGTCAGCCCTGCAACTGGTCAGGTGTGTTCGAACAGAGGCACATGTGAGTGTGGAGTGTGTGCGTGCCAACCAGTCAGGGCAAGTGATCCATCTAAACTTTTCACCGGCCCCCAATGCCAGTGTAACGACCATGATTGTGAACAAATACAGGGACGAATGTGCAACGGTGGGCAGCAACAATTTACCACGAACTCATTCCAATGACGATCGACGTTGTAAAATAAATTTGGTTTATTATTCAGACAAAGGGACATGCCATTGTGGTAAGTGCCAGTGCCAGCCAGGCTTCAGTGGGTCAGCTTGCGACTGCCCTACCAGCAACAAGACATGTTTGGCCTCCAACGGAGTAAGTCAAAATGCTTTCAAACAACAACCGCATAAATATTATCCGTTACGTCATAAAATTGTTGAAAGGATCTGTGCAACGGAGTGGGTGAGTGCAACTGCGGCGTGTGTCAATGTGCAAAAGATCGCCCGTTCATAGGAGACACCTGTGAAGAATGTCCGGTGAGTCTAATTGTTTCATCAACCACGTCGGGGTGACTGAATTTTTTCATGAAAATTATTTTTGCTGATTTCATCATCAGACATGCAGTGACGACGTTTGCCAGGAACATGAATTTTGTGCCTCTTGCTTCTTCGAACCAGATGATCACATCTGTCACTCCGAATGCTCAACCAATATTCATCCGGTGAATCAACTTCCAGGTTTAAATATTTATTTAACAGAGTGTTAATGAATTTGACTATGACGCCAACCATTTTTTAAATTATTATTACTTCAGAAATGTCAGCGAATCAGATATATTGTGAATCTCATACGGCCAAGTGTACGACGAAGTTCATGTACGATCTGAGGAGTTCTTCAATCATATTGCAGTCAACAAGGAGTAACAACAACTTTGTTAAATTTTAATATCGTTAATCATAATGATGAACGTGTTTTAAATTTTGTCCAGAATGTGTATCAGAGTTGATGATTATTGGATCGGTTGTCGGTGGAGTAGCAATGATCGGAGTCATCATGTTGGTCGTCTGGAAGGTCGTCGTCACCGTTCACGACAACAAGGAGTACAAAAAATTCGAGATGGAAAGGAAAAATGCCAAATGGGCCTTGGTAATTTTTTCAAATTTTAGGGATTGAATTTTTGTTTTTACGACGCATTTTTTCTATGTTTATTGTTTAGGTTCCAGTTCATTTTTTAAGATTATAAATATTTCCTAATAATCACTAGTCACAATTTGTTACTGCTTGCAAAATATAGATCAAGTTGTAGATTCCAAATCAAATTAATTTTTTCATTTTGTTTAAACAGTGTTTTCACCAAAAATAAGCAAAAATGTTGCAATCTCGATGTCTATCATTTTTTCACGATTTTAAATCTTACGTTTTTCAGTCAAGCTTGCTTGCATGCTTCAGTGACAAGTGATTTGAACATTATGTTAATGCATTAATGAAATAGAAATGACTACGTTTACTATTATTATTATTATAATTATTATTATTATTATTATTATAGAAATTGCTGTTTATGTTTCTTTCAGAATGTCAGCCCCTTATATCGAGATGCAGTATCTAGATATAGAAATCCCATATACGGTTTGAATAAGGACTAGTTCCAGTGCTAGTCCATTCATTTCTCTGCCGATAACAATCTGCTTCAGAATTAGAAACACTTGAACATAATTTTCAGTTTTACTTCTCTCTTTGTAACAATAAAATTGTTTACAACATTTTATTTCAATGCTTGATAGGGGTCACTTAATTATAAATTTATATCAACATTCAATCAACTTTCAACAAAATATTTTTATGCGATCATGAACAATCAATTTTTATTTTCTCAAATATTGATTTCAATTTTTTGGATTTTATTTTCATCATTTTCAATTTTTTATATATTTCTTAACGTCTCAACTCAACATCACCTTTTGTTCCAATGCTGAATTCGTTGAAATAATTTCCAGCCTTTCATATCCCTCAAAAATATGATATCATTTTTTATTTTAATTCAATTCGCTTATTTTTTTAATTAAAATTACTAAAGATTCACCATTTTTTTTTAAATTAATTTTTCTTTATTGAAAACAATAGATTGGTGCAAAAAGTTTGAGAAATAAATATTACTGTATACGTGTTTTAAGTGATATAAAAGTTTCGATATAAAATAACTCTTATTCTCGTTGTGAGCTTCTAATGTGGCTCTTTTAAAATGCGAGGCTACATTTTTTCAAAGATTTCATCTAAAATAATATTTAACCTAATTTTCAAAAAATCATCATAAAAAGTTGGCCCGAACAATTACGCTTTTCTGGTGGGTTGGTGAGACAAATTAGAATAAAAACTTAATCACTTATGCTTCTTCTGTTCTGTAATTTGCCGCCGTGTAATTGCGCGTAATGTAAGTTAAAGGTTGTTAGAACTCAACAGCCAGCCCAACAATCGCACAATGAGATGTTATTCATTCATAATGTTAATATCCGCCAGCAATTAGGGTATATACCAAAATCATAATTGTACCAAATATGTTGTACCCTATTTCGTTTTTACCTCTTGTTGTCAAAACCAGTTTTTTAATTTGTTTTTGATGATTATTTTACTTTTTCGGGATAATTAATTAATTAATTGAATGGGACAATGTTTTTTTTGCAATAGTTTACAATTTTCAATCATAAAATTGATTTCTACATAAAAACTCAAATTTCTATTTTATAACGAAAAGAAATTTCAAAAACTGTAAATGTAAAAATGAAATTTTTTAAATGCGTCTTTAAATATTTCCTCGTCACAAAGTGCAAAATAAACGAAGCCAAACTCTACGGTGGATATGGTGAAGCGTTTATGAGATTGGAGAATTAGCGACGTAATTTGCACACATCCTGAAACAATCGCTATCAGGACTATGAGTAACTAATTATCTCTAGTGGATACTTTTAGAGTTAATCGTTCTCCTAAATTCCAGGAAAAATGTACGATAATAAGTAGATAGTCATTTCACGTATGACGTGTTAATCTCTTGATATAGGATCGAGGATTCGCCATTAGTAATGAAATTTGAATTCCGTTCAATGTTTAAAATTGAACGTTAATGATGTTGGATGGCTTCCTTCTGGGTCTTCCCAGCTCTCTACTTAGTTCAAACTCGCACAACGTTCATCACATCTCAGACAAACATTTTTCCATTAATGATTTACGGGGAAAAAGTATATCTTTTTATTGTATATAAATATATATTATTTCTAAAATTTATAAAACTATATTAAATAAAAATAAACTTGAAAACAAATTAAAACAATAAATTCGTGTTTTAAATTAATTGTCATCGGTATATTCTATATTTGTCTATGGGTTATTCTATAGAATTTTATGCTATTAATATTTTTTAATTTGTATCTATCTACGATTGAACGAGTTTGGTGATTCACAGAATTTGATTCATAATTAGTAAAATCTCTATAGTTTAATAATGATGACAACGATAACGCAGAGTGACTCGTTACCTACATCTAAAAACATTTATCACGGCGATTTTTACTATTGTTTGTTCGGTAACGTATGTAAGATGTAAATAATATTTAAGAAGACTGCCGATATGGCAAATATTTCATCAGATCTACCACATTATTATTGCTGCTATTATTGTCATTGTTCCTATTAATGTTGTCGTTATTCTTATTATTGTTATTAATCTTATTGTCAATGAAAAATTATCTTGGATTCAAATAAACATCAAAGAAAATGCAATAGTAATTTGCATTATTGAATCTTTCGAAGATATTTTCAAACTAGTGACAGGTTAATAGCGTAAAATATTTAATAACAGCAACTAGCAAGCATTCAATTATAAATCGACAGGATAATTAGCGTCATCATTTGGACTAATTATGATAAAAGTTACTATCTGCATAATTACCAGAACACCGCGTTCTTGGGCTTTTCAATGTTGCTACAGTACTACAGTACAGTGGAGAAGTGCACTAATTTGCACACCTTCAGTAAAAACAAACTCATGCGTTGTACACACATTGTGTCTGTTTCTCTGTCTCTCTCTTTCTCTCTCTCTCTTTCTATATATATATATATATATATATATATATATATGTGTGTGTGTGTGTGTGTGTGTGTGTAAATATATATATATGTATATATATATATATAATATATTTGTATATATAATATAATTATATATATATATATGGTATATATGGTATATATAATAATATTGCTTATACTGGTGTCTATTTTTTAAAATTTAAATTCGCCGAACATGAGTAAAAATCATGAGAAGTTTTTTATTTGTAACATTGTGGATATTCGTTTTCATCAGTTGGTTGAATTCTTTTTTTGGAGTAATATTTTATTTTTTTTAATTGTGGACAAAATTAAACCGTGTCTTGGTTATGAAATTCAGCAATTTTTTTTCATTCAATATTAATAACAGATTTCAAATGTTCTTTAATTAATAAATTCCATTATAAAGTTATAAAGTGTGGTTGTGCAGTGCGTAACATCAATATAATTGCAATATTTCAATTTTGACTATGTGTTGTAACATTATAAATGTCATTTTAATCAGGGTTGACGACCTGGGCAAACAACAACAACAACAACGACGACGATAACGACGACAACAACAACAACATATGCAATCGGCAACAAAACTGTTCAAGTTGTATGACGGCGGCACCGCAATGTGCCTGGTGCTTGGATGTTAGGACTGTTGTCTCGTTGTGCCATTGTTGTAGTGGCTCTGTTGTTGTTTTTGCGTTAAATGTTGTTGTTGTTGTGGCTGGATGGTGTTGATCATCTGTCTAGGTGTTTTGTTATATTTTAATAATTTATATAATTTTAATGCCAGCCATAACCTCGTCATTGTCTTCATTGTTTATGATTCTTCGTTGCACAACAATATGAATTAATTTTATATAATTAAGTATATAAACGTCGCATGGTGCTTTAGTACTAATAAAATTTGGCTTTGAATTGAAAGAAGGGTGGTAGAGGTTTCCTACACGAACCATCACGCAGATCAATTTTGAGGGGACCCGTTGTGATCTTGGCCCACAACTGATAAAGTTGAAATGTTCCTTCAATAATATTGTGTTTTACAGATCAGGCTTAACAGTTGAACGAGTACGTAAACGCTTATTAACCTTTGCTTTTAAAATTTTACTCGAATGTTTAGAGATGGCATCTTACAATTTAACTGAGTTTTTTAATTGATGATAAGTTTGGGATCTAATTGTGCAATTAAAAATGGTGGCTGTGAAATTAGTTTTGCATGAATTGCTTTTTCAAATTAAAATAGAATATTTCAATCATAACTTTATCTATTCATCTAGAATTAGTGTATATAAATTATCGTCATACGTGATAATTCATTTTAAATGCATAAAAATGTAAAAAGCCAAACTCATTTTCAAACTCTAAACTCAAATAAGAACTTACCTCCTATGTTGTAATTACTTAATTATTACTTTCTAGCCAATACTTATCTGAATAAACAATAGAAACAAAATTACCCACACATCAATATAAAATAAACACGAAAATCAACTCCTGATGTAGTAGTTTTTTTTTACAACTGTAGAACGTTCCATCAGGCACGCATGTTGACCAAACAATGCAGCTATCACCTCAACATTTCACCATCAGGGCCAGACCGAGTCTGCTTTTTTAACATATTTTCCATTTGATATATTTTCGAAACGTAGCTGTTGTTTGTCTATTTATTATTATTGTTTATCTATTCATTTATTTATTTATATTCATTCATTCATTCATTTATTCATTCATTCATTCATTCATTCATTCATTCATTCATTCATTCATTCATTCATTCTTTCACTCATCCATTCATTCATTCATTCATTCATTCATTCATTCATTCATTCATTCATTCATTCATTCATTCATTCATTCATTCATTCATTCATTCATTCATTCTTTCACTCATTCATTCATTAACTCATTTATTTATTAAACTGTTCAACCATAAAAGATGATAAGATACAGACGCTAATAACATTTACAATGGCCAAAGATTACCCGGTTGAAATCTACTTTCTTATCGATTCATCATTTACCATGGAATCATATAAAGAAGATCTTAGCAAGGCCGTGGATCAACTAGGTGAAGGAATGTTTTTTCTTCCTGATCAATTTCAATGTTTTTGTAATTATAATGGCTTGAACGATTGGAAGAAAAAAAGATTACCATTCGCCGATGATTCAAAAAATTTGAAATTATTAGAAATAATTTTAACTTCAATTATTATAACGCCATTCCTTTTAACCTCAGCAATAATTACGTCGATTATATTATTTTAATCACTTGCTAACCTATCAAATGACACCATCGAGTTATTAACTAACCATTAAACGACTTCCGTTTTCGTGTAATAAGAACGCATTTTTTCATTCTTGTTTATTTAAAGTAGTAATTTTCCTATATTATTTGTATATTTCCATAAAATTTAATTAATTTATATTGGTTTCAAACTTTTAATAGAAATGATATAAAAATTTACAAAAGACTGACAAATTCTTGCTGTTTAAAACGGGATTTTACAACTGACTGTAGGAACTTTTTTAGAATTTAGTTGACATGTACTTACATAGATGTGTCGCTTAGTTTATAGGTAGTTGGTCAAACGGCAGGTCATGCCAGTTTTAATTTGGGTTGGTATTTTAAATTTTTGCGTCTTTTTTTCTTTCAATCAATCCTTTATTGCCCGCTAAATGCATGGTAACGAAAAGTGCTTAGCTGTTTGAGTATTTCTATCTATCGAATATCATCAGAAAATCTTTGCGAATATGCTGGAAAAATATATTTCCTAATTTATCTTACAACAACTCCTTCCTGATTTAGATCTATTCATCTAATACTCTTTGCCTACAAATAAAGTTACCAAAATCCCAACAAATGCATCTCATTATTGTGATCGTATAAAATACTATGTTAATTAGAAATTGAATGTTTCAAAACATTTAACTCGCTATTCATTGCAGTCAGTCGGCTGCACAGCATCTCAAATAACGTCAAGCTGGGTCTGGGAGGTTTTGTTGACAAAAACATCATGCCTTTTTCTAGGCATATTAAATATTATGAGTAAGTTTAGAAATATTTAGATAAATTTTCTATACAGCAACATTTTTATTTCATTGTCATGATAATAATTTATTGACGAGCACGATGTTTGTTCAGGAAGTTTTTGGATCCATACAGCTTTCACAACCAATACAACCTTTCCTCTAATATCTATAAATTTAAGGTTGTTTGTCTTGAACCTTATCAATTTATTTAACTAATTAATGGAATGAATTAAATATAAATGCATCTCAACGTTTAACTTTATTTTTGTAGGATGCCCTAAAAAATTCAAAAACCAGTCAAAATTATGACTCCCCAGAAGGATGGTTCGATGCAATTGCACAAGTTGTACAGTGCAAGGTTAACAGGTTTTTTTCTAAATCTAAAAACATTTGATCTGAATTTTGACAAAGTTAGATTAAATAATCAAATAAATATTATTAAAATGTTTTCATGAAAAATATTGAACTAAGCAATGAATATGTGTTCGTGTTTTACACCTTACATAATTGAGGAACGCCATCATCGTTAAGTTAACGATGTTAATGTAGGGTAGTTATAATGCAAAACCAATCTCCTGATAGAGAAAACGCTACAGAGTTTGCCGTTCTATGCCATTTTCATTTTTAAAAATTTGCAATTTATGAAAATCTTTTTTCAATTTAAATATTATATTATAACTATATTTACATAATTTATTGGTCTAAAATTATTGCAACATACTCATACAAAGGAACACATTGGTTGGAGTGAGAAAGCGAGAAAAATGATAATTGTCTTAACTGATGCTAAGTTCCACACGGCCGGTGATGGAAAGGTTAGTTGGATGTTTTTACGGTCAGTGGCAGATCTAGACAACATTAGCGCCCTCCACAGATCCACCACTGAACCTGACCCTAACTGTGACAACCTCCACAAATGATTTGTTTGTTAACTGGTCTATGGATTTTTTTTCATTGAGTTCATTTATGCCCCAGCACATGAGTAGCACATCTTACAAATCTCCTATGCATAATGGGGTTCGCGAGAAATTTTTTTAGCGTCATCTCAATAAATTTGTGATTACAGTTAATTTCTGACTCTGCGACCACCAACGACATTTAGCCGTAAGAAAAATTTGGCAAGCTTAAATGTATATTCAACAAGAAACAAAACAATCATTACTAATTATATCACATTAACGTCGTTTTAATTTTCTTTTAACAAATATGAACAAAACATTTCTATTAGCTTGCTGGCATAACCGAGCCCAACGATCTGCAGTGCCATTTAAATTCCACAGGCTTTTATACGCAAGATCGTGAACAAGTTAGTAAGACATTTTTAACAAGCAAACTCTATTTGATCGATATAAAGAGTTGTCGTCATAAAATAGCAAGACTACAAAACTATAAAAACTTTGTATTTGACGAAATTTTTAGTTTGAATTTTTTTTGCTTGCACTGAAGAATAAAACTCTTATTACTGTTAGGATTACCCGTCAGTCGGTCAACTTATCCATTTGTTCGAAACAAGTCAAATCCATTTAATGACGTTTGTTAAAGGTTTTCAAGATGAATACAAAAGGTTAACTAAATACTTACCAAACAGTATCGTTGGAAACGCTTTCAGTGACAGCAACAACATGTATCAATTTATCGTTGAAAATTACGAAGTAAGCAAGTTGAAATAAAATGTGTCGGCGTGAACTTCATTCTTTTTTGTTTGTTTTTTGTCAATTCAGAACATTCATAGCTCTGTTAATTTGCAATTTATTCAAAATGACAAAGTGGATATTCAAATGAGAAGCCAATGCAATACAGAGTATGTTCTTGCAAAATTAAATTTTTTTATTCATTTTGTACATAATAAATTATGACGATTTAGTAACAAATGGATAAAAGGTGGGCATTGCAGAAACGTAAAAATTGGACAAAAGGTTATTATAATTCTTTAATTTTCTTCAAATCGTTTTTAACAATTTTTAAAATACATGTTAATAATTAAAGAGCACGGACATAAATGGTTTCTTTGATAAATTTTTTTAATATTTGACTGGCGGAAAAGATTTTTCGTGAAAGATCATGCTTTCATAAGAACAAAATTAGCTGAAAAATCCAATCAGAAGGGCAAACCAGATAGACTTGACAGAAAAAATTACATTTCTGCCAAAATTTTGAACATTATGAACTTCCAAATTAGACTTAGCTTGTAAATTAAAACTAAAAATAGAAAACTGAATCTCTGCTGAATGTAAAATTAAGAAGCTTTTAACGAAAAAAAACACTGGAATAAAAATGAGGGAAAGCAAACGTAAATACGCCTCCATAAAAAAGTTCTTATTATTATTTTTAAGCCTGCAGTCGTCTGTTAGTTTAATGTTATAATGCAAGCTTTTAATGGCACGTGCGTCAATGGATGGCTTAACATTCACCACCACCGTGGTTATGCAATATAAAATTTTTAAGACTGCTTTTATTCCGAAAATTAGTTGTAAACTCTTAAACAATCTTTTCCGAATTAAAATTTTGTAGATATGAATTAGTAGCAAATAAATTTGAAAAAAGGTTTCGTTTGAGTTGACAATATCAACGAACTCGTGTGACCCTCAAACAATTTACATTCACCCGGCTGGCTTGCACGAAAAAGTTAAAATAAACATTCAACCAATTTGCGATTGTCGGTGCCAGATCAACTTGGTTAGTTTCCTTTTACTCAAATATTTATTTGTTAATTATAATTAAAAAAAATTAAATTAAAACATTTATCAAAAAGTTTAAAATCAACAACAGCAAAGAAACCATTCCGTGTGCAACATGCACGGAGACGCTGTTTGTGGCTCGTGTCAGTGCCATGAAGGCTACTACGGAGACAAGTGCCAGTGCTTCACTGAACGTTCTGGTGACAAAGATTTTCCATGCAGGAGGCGAGTCATCATCATTAAAATATCATTCGGTTTATAAAGCCTGTATAAATAAGTCCCTCCTTTATTTTATGTCGCTTGTCAGGTTTTGAATATTTTAAATAATTTTATTTTTCTTCCGAATTTAAAACGTGTTTTTCCCATGCGCAAATTTTTAAAAGAAATTTTTTTCTATTTACCACGTGGATTTGTGGGAACTATGTCATTTGTGCAGCCAAATCTGTACTAAATTTGCATACTCAATTTTTTTCCACATTTTTAACTTGATTTAATTTTTGAATCAATAATAACTTTTTTTTATTTCTGTCAGCCCTACAACTGGTCAGGTGTGTTCGAACAGAGGCACATGTGACTGTGGAGTGTGTGCGTGCCAACCAGTCAGGGCAAGTGATCCATCTAAACTTTTCACCGGCCCCCAATGCCAGTGTAACGACCATGATTGTGAACAAATACAGGGACGAATGTGCAACGGTGGGCAGCAACAATTTACCACGAACTCATTCCAATGACGATCGACGTTGTAAAATAAATTTGGTTTATTATTCAGGCAAAGGGACATGCCATTGTGGTAAGTGCCAGTGCCGGCCAGGCTTCAGTGGGTCAGCTTGCGACTGCCCCACCAGCAACAAGACATGTTTGGCCTCCAACGGAGTAAGTCAAAATGCTTTCAAACAACAACCGCATAAATATTATCCGTTACGTCATAAAATTGTTGAAAGGATCTGTGCAACGGAGTGGGTGAGTGCAACTGCGGCGTGTGTCAATGTGCAAAAGATCGCCCGTTCATAGGAGACACCTGTGAAGAATGTCCGGTGAGTCTAATTGTTTCATCAACCACGTCGGGGTGACTGAATTTTTTCATGAAAATTATTTTTGCTGATTTCATCATCAGACATGCAGTGACGACGTTTGCCAGGAACATGAATTTTGTGCCTCTTGCTTCTTCGAACCAGATGATCACATCTGTCACTCCGAATGCTCAACCAACATTCATCCGGTGAATCAACTTCCAGGTTTAAATATTTCTTTAACAGAGTGTCGAGGCTCTGATTAATTATGTTTGATGACTCACACAGTGTTATTGCTTTATTACATCAGAAATGTCAGCGAATCAAATATTTTGTGAATCTCACACAACCAAGTGTACGACGAAGTTCATCTACGACCTGAGGAGTTCTTCAATTGTACTGCAAACAAAAAAAGGTAAACTGAAAAGCTAAGTTTTTAAGGTTCAACAGCATTCAATGATGATGACCGTGTTTCATATTTTGTTCAGAATGTGTATCAGAGTTGATGATTATTGGATCGGTTGTCGGTGGAGTAGCAATGATCGGAGTCATTATGTTGGTCGTCTGGAAGGTCGTCGTCACCGTTCACGACAACAAGGAGTACAAAAAATTCGAAATGGAAAGAAAAATAGCTAAATGGGCTACGGTAAATTTTTTATTATTGTCATTATTATTTTCTTTATTAATATTATATTATTTATATTGATATTAAAATCCTTCAACAATTTTGAATAAAAAGCATCGAGGTTCCTCGGTTTAATTTAGTTCTGGATTGATAAAAGTTCATTTGAACAGGCCAGAGAGTTTCACAATTTTAAGGATCGTTTTTCATTCAGAAATAATTTTTGAAACAAAATTAATTTTATATAAAAACCTTATAAAAGTATAGATATACTTACTGAAATGTTTTTTTTATAAACAACATTTGGCTTAAGTCGACAACTTCCTATATTTAAATCATACTAAAAAATTTCAATTTGAATTAACTATTAATTAAATAGAAATTTACATCAGTCAGCTATTCTAAATATCATTGTCAGTTTTCTAATTAAATGCGTTATCTCAAGTAGATCCTGATATTTTCACTTATTTGTTTTATAACATTGGTACCGTATTTTGTTACATTAAGATTAAGTTAAGTTAATCTTACCTTTTAAAATCATTCCAGGCATCTAATCCACTGTACAAAAGTGCTGTAACAAAATTTATCAACCCGGCATTCCGTGAATAAATATTACCTCTTCGACTGACGCTACGCAAAAAAACATCTAAAGATTTATAATATAATTTGTAAAACCTTGTTTTTGTATGTTTCGTATTGTTTTCGTGTTCCTATTTCTGATATGGTGAGTGATGAGTGTTTTTTTCAGTCAATTTTTTCGAAATCTACTTCCTACATGAATTTTGACATTTTAAATGATAAACAGCTCCGCAACAAAATGTCTTCAGATTCCTGTTCAAATTATCAACTTTTTCTTATTATGTTAAAAAACCAAGGGGAGGCCTATTTACCAGCATACAACACCTTCTTATGGGTTGAAGCAGGGATATGCAAAGAACCTCAATTTTTTCAACTTTTAATTATTTTCAATAATGTCTCCCCTTGCTCCAAACCACATAACTAGAATAATAGGACTAATCGATCAATTCGATCTATCGGTCGGGCTATTTTTCGTGCTTGGATTGTTGGCTTACGAAATTTCATAGATTTTAACGAGCAAGCTAAATGAAATATTTACTTGATTTAATATGCTAAAAACATAGTAGTAATTCTGTTTAATTTTAATAATGATTAATAGAATTATGTATTATTAAATTATTTTTGTTAATTTGAATATAAAAATTGCTTTTGGTCCGGTGAAATCCGGTGGCTTATTGAAGCCGAAGGTTGGCTTAGTAGGATTGAACTATAGTCACCCTCTTTTTTACACTATTCGATCATGTTAAAAATTGGTTTGCTTATGAAATAAACGGCCTAAATAAATCAAAATTGTTATTTGAACAACTATCTTCATTATATTCAATTAATATTTTACATTCTGCTAATGCTCATAAGAAACTGGCTGCTGAAATCATACGATGGCTTATAGCAGTGGCTTACAGGGTTTCATAGAACACTTACGATAGCATTTTTTTGTACATATAATGCTTTAAATAAATCAATATATTCATATCACAATTATTTTTGTCAGTATAAATATAGAAATAGTTTTTGTCAGGTGAAAAACAGTGGCTTACTGAAGCCGTAGGTTGGCTTAATCGGATTTTTTCTCATGTATACAATACTATGAGATAAATCAAACAATCAGTCAGTCGGTCGGTCGGTCAGCCAGCCAGCCAGCCAGCCAGTCTGTCAGTCAGTCAATCAATCAACCAACCGATCAATCAACCGATCAATCAATCAACTAAATTGAATGAACCAAATAAACAAAAATAAAAACAAAAATAAATACAAAAAATTTGCAAGGCCTGTTCAAACTCGAACAAACAGTTAACCGTACAGATCTACAAACAATTTCGAGATTTTAGTAAAGAAAGAAAAACACAGTAGTTGCTTTTATTTGAATTCATTCAAAAATGAAAAGTGACGGTTAATTAAAATTTTAAAATGTCAATTTTTTTTAAAAATTCGTATTTTAAATAAACAAATATATCAAAATATCGACCGATAAAAATAATTATCTATTATTATTATTATCATACACACTCCTTTGAAGTTCTCGATGGATAATAAACCACGTAACATATCATAATGACTAAATCAACATACTAAACAGAAATAATTTACACATGCATATATACAAAGTAAATCAAGAAATATCCAAAAATTATATAACCAATTTAAAAAAAAACTAGAAACCAGTCAACATTTAATGAATAAATATAATAGGTACAATTTAAGGCGACGACGAGAATGAAATGTAGTTTGTTTTGTTGGTGTGGTGTTGTGAAGCGAAAACAAACACATCACACAAAACTAGTAAGAAGTCGCAAGAATAAGTCAGTCACCTACCTATAATAAAATTACTCTCAGGGCCCTAGCTTACTTATAAACATTGACTCAACTCACTTACCTACAAATTTGTATTTCTCGTTTTAGATGTTTCAAGTGTTTTATTTAACATATTTTAGCGTTTTTATTTTACTTGAAGCTTTTTAACTAATGTTAAGCCCTAGCCTACCTACAATTGTTTAACTCATCTCAGTCCCTAACTTACCTATGAATTAAATTAAAGCCCGGTTCACGCTAAAGAAAGTATAAAGTTGAAGAGAAACATAGCAACAACGACACCGAATGAATGGACGTTGTGTATGTATGTGTTGTATTGATGTGTGTGTACATAAATGTGCGGGCGCGCACTCTCCAGAAACTTCACTCACTACCGACGAACCTCCATTGCACCGACCATCATCTGACACGCATCGATGGAATGAATTTGACCGGATACTGAAAAATAAATTGAAAAAAAAAATTAATTCACTAAAATAAAAAACAAGCAATTGGAAAAAATAGGCAACTTATCTTTTTGAGATAACACTCAATCTTTGTTCAAATTCGAGTACTTTCAAAGGTACAATGAGACAAAAACAAATTTACCTTTAACATTATCTTCGATTTGTCATCGGAACGATCATCATGAGACCACCATCTGAAACGTGCTGACGCCCACCACAGCCCACCTCTCATCATTCTGTAGACATTTTTTAATAGCGTATTAGTAAATCAAGGAACAAAAGAACGATCGAATAAATGATTAACTGAATGATTGAATAATTGGTTGAATGAATGAGTGAATGAATGAATTAATTAATAAATCAATGATTCAATTAATGAATAAAATGAATTAACGAATCAATTAATAGAAGAATAATTTAAAAGGTTGAGTGATAAAATGAACGAATGAGAAAAATAAAAAACGACACTAATTCTTACTTCAAAAATCGTCGTTACTGTACTTTCCATTGCACCGACCACCACCATCTGGTCGGTACACAAAATACCATCCGAACTTCAGAGTGTCAGTCGAACAGCCAACGAGCTGATTCTTTCTACACCACCATCATCATATGTAAATCATCATGAGACCACCATCTAAAACGTGCTGACTCCCACCACTGCCCACCTCTCATCATTCTGTAAACAAAATTTTTTTATTTGCGTAGTAGTAAATGAATGTTAGAATCTTAGAAGCGAAAAAAATTAAATTATAAAATGAAAATAATGTCAAATAAATAAAATTTTAAAATAATAAAGTAAGTAAAATGTAAAAAAACTTACCGTCGTCCATTCGACAAAGGCAGAATGTTGAATGCGGTCCGGTTCCTACGTTGTCCTCCAAAACTGGTGCCTCGAGATTGTTGTTGAAACACAGCCCGTGTTGATGGAGAAAGATAGAGAAAGAGTAGATTCTCATCAGAAAGCTTAACGGTGCCTGCATCTCAAATTGCTTAATAAAAATAATCCTATCTACCTATTCAATTACCTTAACTAATCTATATTAAATTGTTAATGATACAATAGTCGAGAGTCCCCCTTCATTCTTCCTCCTTGCACAGAGGTTCACCGACAGCCAGGGCACCGGATAGAAAACCATTGCCGTGCGGATAGTAGACTATTGCCGTGCGGATAGTAAACCATTTGCCGTCCGGAAGCCGTGCGGGTAGTAGACTATGGCCGTGCCGCATGGTAAATCATTACCGTGCAGATAGTAAACCATTGCCGTTCGGATAGTAAACCATTGCCGGTACACCACTGGCCACCAAGGCTTACCTCTGACAACAGACTTCGAAATTCAGAGTCTATCGGCTATCGTACCCTCAACTTACCTATTCATTACAATTAAGCCCTAGCTTACATAAAATTACAAAAAAACTCAAGAGCCCAATTCATTTGCCAATCGGCACCCACCCCACCACCTACGTAATGCCTTGGGCTCCAACTTAGTAATAATATAAAACTTAAACCCTAAATCTATCAATGAGTGTGTGTTACAACGTAGCCTTAACTTACCTATTCATTACAATATGGCCCTAGCTTACCTAAAATTACAAAACTCAAGAGCCCAATTCATTGGCCTTTCGGCACCCACTCCACCACCTACGTAATGCCTTGGGCTCCAACCTAATAATAATAATGTAAAACTTAATAACTAACTTACCTCTCGATACACTTACAGCGTTTATTTAATTTAAATTACAAGATTATTCCTAGAATTAAATTATTGCTTTTAACTACCTATGAAATTAAATTACTCTCAACCTTAGTAATAATAAATTAGAATGTGTAATGAAAATAAAATACCGCTCAAATACTAATATGTGTTTATGTATGTATTTGTGTGTGTGTGTGTGTGTAATACGCTGATGCGTGTAATGTGAGTGCGAGAAAAAATAGAAGAGATAAACTTACGCTGCCTACCTATTCAACTACATTAGTGTTGGATGCTTCCTATCTATCCTACCTACAATTAAAATTATGCCTATCTAACCTACCTATATAGCTACTTAATGTAATTGTTTGTATGTTCGTGTGCGTGGGAGCATTCTTACTTAATGTTAAATTACAGAGAAAAACAGAAAAAAGAATAAAACGTATCCCACCCAGGCGTATCTTCTTTGCCACTGAATGAACGAACGTAGCCTGACATCTTCCACGATGGAAGCTTCAACCTGAATAAAATGGATGAAATGGAAAAATCTTATTTATTTGACTAATTTAAATGAATAGAAAAACGAGCCGCGGTGAATTCCGCCGGAAAAGCCAGCCAACTGGCAAAAAAATGAACCGCAAAGAAGCCGTAAAACGTACCCCAGCAGGGTGTGCATTCTTTGCCACCGAATGAACGAACGTAGCGTGACATCACAACCATTCTGATCGTCCACGATGAACTCCTCTGGAAGCTTCAACCTGAATAAATAAACCTAAAAAACCTAAATGAATGGAAAAATCTTATTTATTCAATTTAAATGAAAATAACCGCAAAGAAACCGACCGGTCGGCAAAGAAAAGAGAAAAGAAGAGCAAAGAAAGGTATCTACATAGGATTTATGCTCTATATAGGATTTATGCTCTATATAACTCTATATAACCATGCATACTACCACATTCAATCAATAAAAATTCCACTAAAACCAGGAACCACCGCGTACCTGCTGAATGTATGATGTGAAACAAAACAAAAATCACACCACCAAGTAGAGTAAAAGAGTAGGAGTCCCTAACCTACCTATGTAACTAAATTACCTTATGCCCTAGCCTACCTATATAATAAATTAATAAATTTTTACCTCACCTACCTATGCTTCATTAACTTAACTCAAGACTCATGAAGAAAGAGAAAAAGGAAATAAACAGAACATAAAATACTACCACACAAACAAACATGATGTATGTACGTATGTATGTATGAGCAACCGTTAAAGAACCCACCTAAAATTTAAAAAAATACCACCTACAAACATTCAAACCACCTACAAACATGCAATCTCTATATAACACTATATAACTCTATATAACTCTATATAACTCTATATAATAAAACAAATAAAAAAAAATTTAAAATAAAATAAATGAGATCAGACAGACTGCTTCAAGCGAGGCAGAATGCTGATCTGATTTTCATGTTGTCTCAGCTCCTCTATTTATACTCGTTTCAACCATACATTCTCATCATTTCAATCATTCGCATCAGTCAAAAACTTGTTTAATGTATATACTGCACTATTATACGGTCTTAACCACAATGCTAACCGTACTAAATTGAAGTCATCGAACGAACGCCTTCGAAACTCTGGTTGGCTGGTCGAATCTGCTATATTGCTTTTCATATAAACATATAATCTAATATAATATAATTTAATTATTTGTATACATGGATTTCAGTCACTTTATATATATATATAATAAAAATTCATTATAAAAGCAACAGTAATCAGTGCTATATATGTAAGCACGCAGTTCAAATTTTTTGGGGAGAATTCAAAATTGTTTGAGACCACACCTTGCTTAACATCCGATTCCAAGCCGAGCCAAGCCAAGCTGAGCCAACATGCATAGATTTAAAAGCGCTTTTATGTTAATATTTTGCTCGCTATATTTATATATTTTATAAATTCATTATAAAAAAAACAACAGTAGCCATTACTATATATGTACGCACGCAGTTCAAATTTTTCGGGGAGAATTCAAAATAGTTTGAGACCACACCTTGCTTAACATCCGATTCCAAGCCGAGCCAAGCCAAGCTGAGCCAACATGCATAGATTTAAAAGCGCTTTTATGTTAATATTTTGCTCGCTATATTTATATATTTTATAAATTCATTATAAAAAAAACAACAGAAACCATTACTGTATATGTACGCACGCAGTTCAAATTTTTCGGGGAGAATTCAAAATAGTTTGAGACCACACCTTGCTTAACATCCGATTCCAAGCCGAGCCAAGCCAAGCTGAGCCAATATGCATAGATTTAAAAGCGCTTTTATGTTAATATTTTGCTCGCTATATTTATATATTTTATAAATTCATTATAAAAATCAACAGTAGCCATTACTATATATATGTACGCACGCAGTTCAAAATTTTCGGGGAAAATTCAAAATAGTTTGAGACCACACCTTGCTTAACATCCGATTCCAAGCCGAGCCAAGCTAAGCTGAGCCAATATGCATAGATTTATAAGCGCTTTTATATTAAAATTTTGCTCGCTTTTTAAACGAATATCCCAATATAACAAATTCTCCATCCTATTTTAACTTTCTTTGATGCTTTTTAATCAGTCAGGTTACAAAAATCATTATCGATATCACAATGAAATCAATTTGAAATTTTTTTTTAATTATTGATAAAATTTTTAAATTGTATAAAAATAACTAGTATATATAGTGTAGTAAAACGTTTAAAATTTTCTGAGAGAGTTCACAATAATTTGAGACTACACCATAACACAATTGTACAATTTGAATGTGTAAATACAACATTATAAATGTATTATAACTACGTGTATATATCTATCTATTTCTTTATTTAGTGCTACCTGTGTATGATATTTTGTCAAATTTATTTGATAGGAATTGAATATAACCTTCATACCATGCAGTAAAATAACTACTGTTGACACCATTTCCTCCAACGATTTCGCAACGAATTGCCCATACCATATAATTAGATAGTCAGACACAATAATTTAGTTTTTAAGTAAATTTTCCTTTTTGTAGCTATACAAAAACATGCCTACCTGTTGCATTTAAAAATTGCATTAATAATAAATAGAAATGAAAAAATTTCTGATGCATCTTTTCACAGGTTTATTTTCAAATTAACTTCACACTAAAATAAATGTAACAATATCCCTATACTCATTGAATAGAACTATTTTGTTTTACAATTACATATATTTTATTTTATAGACTATTATAATTTATAATGCTATCATGGATTACCATTTTATTATTAAAAGCAATACTTAAGAAATGCACAAGTTTCTGTAACAGTTAATAAAATTTCAGATTTCCTCAAAATGTAAAAATGCAAAACGATTGGATTAAATAAAGTGCATCAGACAGGAAATAAATGATTTCAAATGGCTTCCATCAAAAAATGCAAGAATATGCAGTGACCATTTCTGTAATAAAGATTATAAGGGTTATGATGGAGAAAGGAAGGTAATGCTGAAGAAAGCATTCCCATGTTTTCAAGTTAGTTATATTTATATGTCATTAGTTACACAAGGAAGCAATTCACATCATCATTGTACATTGCAACATTCTTATCTATACAAAAAATATAAAATGCATTCAACAATATTCCATGTATTTTATTAAAACTTAGAAAGGGCATAATGACATTGTGAATAATAAACCCTGCTTAGGACTGGGATCATCATCATCATATCAATCACCATTACAAGTAGAGTCAATTTTATATTAATGCTTAACAAGTTAACTGAATTGGCATAATCAAGTTTTTATATGAAATACACATCAAGTATTTAATGTAACAAATAAATTAGCAGAAAAATTTCTGGAAAAGTTTAAAAAAGTTAGAACATATGACTCTGATCAAAAATCATTCGCGTTGACACTGCATTTGTATGGGCATAAGGAATATAATTATCTTTGGACAAATAGCTTACATCTTCCTCACACTAGGACATTAAGAAAGTAATCTTGTCATACCTGTTCAATAATTTTAATAAGATTGTTTTAAATAACTATTCTCAATGTCATTTTATTAACACTACATTAAAAAGTGGCTACAAAACATTGATGGTATGCCTGGGGTGATTTCTACAAACCTTATTGACTAATGGTGATGGGGACCCTCTGGAACTGTAGAATCATGACATTCAATCTAGTCATGGATTGAGAAATCAATCCTTGATATATTTGATAACAAACATTTATTATAATATAAGAATGAAAAAAAGATGTAGGTGTAAGGCACTGGAACTATTATTTTTAGCAATTTATGATTTATTTTTTTTATTTATGACTTTATCCATTTTCAATGATACCGATATTTTTAATTATTATTATCCAAATTATACTCATGCCTATATAAATTAATTTGATTGTGGCTATTTCTATGCTTAATTATTTTATTTACTTGCCATAGGTATGCACAGCATTTAATAAATTAATGGTAATAATTAATAACACAACATTCTAAGCGCATAAAATATAATAAATTTAAAGTACAATTTTTACAAACCTCATTGGTTATGGTGATGGGGATTCTTTAAAACTGAATGATCATGATCTAACAAGTCATGGATTGATGAATCACTGGAATCACACATTATCTTTAATAAATTTAATAACAACATGTACTACAATTTAAGAATGAGGAATATTTTGTAAAACATTAAATGAAGAAAAATTTAGTTTGAATCACTCATAATTAATAAATTTTAATTAAATTGCAAGTTATCTTGGGGAGTTTGAAGCTTGAATTGAACAAATTACAAAATTGTTTATTTTATAAAATTGATTGATAAGTTGTTTAATATATTTATTTAATTTAGTATATTTTTTATTCCCAGACCTAAGCATTGTAAATAAAAATTTTAAAACCAATCAAGCAATAGAATTTAGGATTTTAGGAACAAGTGCTGTTAGTCATTAGTGTAGTAGTAGTATATAGTACTGTAGTGGTTGGTAGTTTCTAGTAGTCTAATCTGTTAATCTAATTGTTATTTATTTCAATTAGTAATTAGAATCAGTAGAGTTTAGTTTTAGTTTAATTATTAGAGTTTAGTAATTTAATTACTAATTAGTCGTCGTTTAGTGTTGTTACAGTTAATGAGTTAAGTGTTGTTGGTAGTTCACAAAAAATTTTTTTTATTTAAAATGCAAAAAGATACTTAACCGTCATATAGCAATATCTAACCTAAAACAGCATCTAGTATCACCTTTTAAAACATTTTGAAATTTTAAATAAAAGCAATATTCCGAAATTAGTAAATATGCGATCGTAACTTTTGACTTGGACGATAAAAAATCACCCTCCAATTTTTCTCCGGAAGTAAACTCCTTGTTCGACTGTCAAAAATGAGCGAAGGCCGTTATATTTATTCTAATTGTATGTAAAAAGCCATATTGTTATAACCACGGGAATGGTCTAATTGCGCTATACTATTTATTATGCTATATTTGTAGTATAGAGACCATTGAACTTATAACATTGGTGATGGTAGTTACTAGGTCAAAGTTTAAAACACTATTATTAAAATTAATTTATGATTGTTTAGTAAATATTTTTTCTAAAAAATGAAAAAATTAATTGAAAATTGTAAAACATTAAATAAATAAATCAAAAAATGCGTGTACGAAGTTTTTTCTATCCGACTGTTCGGCAAACCCGGTTTTTGGAACATCTCTACAATCTTTTATATTTGTTTTTTTATGGCGCAACTTTGAATTCGGTAGATAAATTAACATTTAAATATCGTCTATATTGTTCTTATAAAAAAAAACGAGTCTGGTCAGTTAAGTATTTGCTACTTTTGAATAAATAAAAGTTGCTGTAGACGGCACTTATTTTATTTTTCATTAAACATTCTTTATTCAATAGTTTTTAATGAATCAGACAAGCATGGATACTGGACTGGATGATAATAATAATAATAATAACATACTTGTCTTACTTAATTTAATATTAAAGTTTTTAATTAATACATATATATTTACCATTTAGTTAGGATTACAATTATATTGGTGTTTCTGTTTAGTTTAGCTATTACTATTTATTTTATTATTAATAGCATTTAATATTAATTTAAAAACTGTTCTCTGTTTTTGTAGGTAAGGGTAGGATTAGTTAGTAGTATATGTCAGTTGTTAGTGTTAGTGTTGTTTGGTTAGTTTAGTTAGTTATAGTAAGTATAATGGGAATAAACAGATAAAAGTACTAAAACTTGAATACTCTGGACTGTTAATTTAAAATAGTAACACTAGTAGTACTAATAAGAAAAAGAAAAATAAATAATTGGCTATTTAATTTTAATATTATTTAAAAAAAAATTAAAATAAATGGCCTCAAACATTATTAGAAGTGACTTATCATCACTTAACGAACAAGAACGCCATACTAATTCCACTATTAATGAAACTGTCTCGACACCCCTGCAACGACAAGGTCATGGTCATTCTTCTAACAACAACACCAACGTTAACAGCCACTGCAACAACGAAGTATTATTATATTTAATTTATGTTTAATCATTTTCAATATTTGAATATTAATTTATTTTGAATCATTAAAGTTTTAGAAAAATGATTTAATCAAAATGCTTGATAATGCTTAAATTAAAATCAAATTGAGGCATAGAAGTTTTTATAAATGGCAATTTAGGTATATATATATATATATATGTATACATATATATACAGATATATATATATTTATTCATTCATTTTTTATTTATTTATTTATGTTTTATCACATGTCAATGTCCTGGAAATGTTAAAAGATCCAGAAAAAATTGGATGAAACCGTCTCATTGGTTCGTCACCTTATGTTAGAAAGTGATGTTAGGAAACATGAAGTAAACATTTTTCATTTAAATTCTTATCACATTTCAATGTGCTCATCTTATGTATATATATATATATATATACGTCCTACCTCGGGGAACCGGGTCTCTGGACGCAAAACGAAAATTGATTGATTGATATATATATATATATATGTTCCCCATATATATATATATATATATATATATATATATATATATATATATACATATATATGTTCATGTTATATCACATGCAGATGTCATGGAATTTTGAAAATTTCAAGGTGGAATCTAAAAATGCAGTTAATGACCTGATGAAAAAAATTGAAGAGCAGAAAGTTGAAGTAAATTCATTTTCATCAAAATTCACAAAGTTTTTTTGGGCTCATATTAAACCATATATTTCAAATTAAAGAATTTAATTTGATTTTCACTTTTAATTACTTTTTAAGTTTAATTTGTTTTATATTTAAATTGATTTCTTTTTATATTAATTTTTTTATTTGAAAAAAATGATAACCAAACAGTTTCAGAGGCTGAAAGATGAATTTGAAACTTATAAAAAGGAATCGCAGTCAAACTTTAAGTTGATGAGAGCTTCACTGGAGTTTTCGAGAAATACATTCAAGGTATTAACTAAAGAGCTGATAAAAAGCTTTTCTGACTACAATGAAGAACTAAACCGCTATGACAATGAGAATCAAGCCTCTTTTTCAGCTACTTCACCTACTAATGCACGTTTTCATGTTAAGATGAAGACCCCAGTGCCATCTCAGGCATCGTCAGACATTGCTGATAGTCAGCAGAGTGCTGATGGTCAGCCAGGTTTTCCGTGTAGCCTTCACAATCCACAACGGTCGGATTGTCAGGATTCGGTTTTTGACTTTGATGAGGAGGAATATAATAGGGAATTACTTCTTGAGTACGAAAACCCGATGGCGTTTAGTGATGATGAAGATAATCACCCCAAGTATCTTCATCTAATTCCAGATCCATTGATGTTAGGCGATGAGGATGGTAAAAATGATGAGAAATCTCTTCGTCTAATTAGAAATCCATTGAGGATAGGTGAGGATGATGATGAGGAGGATAATAATGGGATATCTCCTCATCCAGATGCAAATCCGGGGATAGTAGGTGATGACAAGGATGCTGGTGAGGATATCGTTCATCCAAATGCAAATCCGATAATGGTAAATGATGATATTGAAAATGATGATGATGATAAAGTTGATGATTGTAACAACGACGATAATTGTGATGTTGGATCTCCAAATACAAATCCATTGATATCAGGCGATGATGATGATGATGATAATAATGATAAGGAATCCCCTCATACAAATGCAGATCCGATGAGGATAGATGGTGACGACGATGAAGATGACGACGACGACGATGATGAGGAAGACGACGATGAAGATTATGTGATTAAAAGAGTTTCGAGAATTGATTATAGCAAATTTATTCCCCCCAACGTGTGCCCTAACTATGATGATGACGATGATGATGACGATGACGCTCTTGTTGGCCATTCGAGTAGTAGTGATGACGATGGCAGTGTAGATGATGATGACGATGATGATGACGATGAAGAAAATGAATTGAATGAAGATGACAACATGAAGAGCAGTACCAATTACGACAATGGTGTGAGTGATGACAATGATGTGGATGGTGACAGTGATGAGAGTGATGTTGAAGATGACAGTGATGTTGAAGATGACAGTGATGTTGAAGATGACAGCAATGTTATTGAGAATGCTGATAAGAATGATAGCACTAATGTTGTTGTCAATCTTGTGAGTGATGATAACAGTGATGTCGATGTGAGCGATGGTAAAGATGAAGATGATAGTGAAAGAAATAGCAGTGAAGGAGCCAGTGATGATAATGGAGAAATGATTGGTGATAATGAACACATTAGTGATGATAACGAAAAAAGTAGTGATGATAATGAAAAAATCAGTAATGATAATGAAAAAATCAGTGATGATGATGGAAAAATCAGTGATGATGATGAAAAAAACAGCAATAGTAACGAAAGTTCAGACGAACGGCTGAATGATTGGGATTATGACGAGGGCTACAGTTTTTTGGAAGAATCTGATGCTGGTAGTTTTTTTGATGAATATTTTTCTGACATAATCCAGGACGCAATCGCAGTTTCTCAGGATTCTAAAACCGTTTCCGTTGTAGGTGATAGTGCATCGACTACCAATGATTTTCAGTCGAGTCAATGCAATGAAGGTCGTGGAATTCATTCTAACAATGAAAATACTGCGTCGTTCGGTGATAATTCCGGTGGTGGTGATAATAAAAATGATGACGATGATATGAACGTGGCTGCAGGTGATGAAGATGATACAGAACCATGCATCACTGGAGATAACAGTGGAACTATCGATTTAGACGCTAAACTTCAGTCTAATATATCTGCAAATCTTGTTGACCCTGATAAATGCACCATTGAAAATGAGAAGGATGATAAAAAAAATAACAGAGAAGGTTATAAAACTTCAAGTAATAAAGAAGATGGTGTCAGTGAACAAAGTGAAAATATTAATAACAACAATAGTGCTGATAATAATAACAACATCAGTATTAATAATAATAATAACAACAATAGTAATAATAATGGTGATGATGGGGGTGGCGATGAAAAGGATAAGAAACAAAGTGGGAAAGTTACGACTAGCAAAGATGTTTTGAATAAAAAAGGAGAAAACGAAATTGATGTGAGAGATCCCCGTGTCAGATCCACCGATGCCATCCCTGTTGATCTCGTACATACACCGTTGCCATCTTACGAAGAAAGCAAAAATCAATCCGAATCTCGGTCTGTTAAATATCACGACAAGCTAATAATTAATTTATCTAATGAAAACCTATCAAAATTGGGTTTGCCTTATGAATTTGGTAAAAATAGTTATAGATTTAACAGTGGAGATAACGCTATTAAGTGTAACAATAGCAATCTTTACAACAACAATTATTGTAATAATAATCTTCATGATGTTAACAGCAATTGTAAGACTTATAGAAATGAATCTGCAAGACATCGTAAGATGAACGTTGGTGGAGGCTGCGGCGGTCGAGTTAATGAGAATAATGTTGGCGTTTGGAATCATAATAATAGAAATAATAATAATTATAACAATAATAATAGCGATGATGGTTGTGGTAGTAATCGTCGCAACAGTAAAGTTGACCGTGGCCATCATCGTCGTCCGAACAGTGTCAACAGTTCTTATAATTTTGGCGGGAATGTTGCCACCAGGCCTGCTGAAAATGCTAATAACATGAATAATAGTAATAATAGGAACGAATTTCCCAGTACGTCAGTGCAGTGTGTTAATAAATGTTTAGACGATAAAATATTACAAAAATGTGACAATAAATGCACCTCAATCAAAAAAATTAATGACAAGAGCAATGAACTCGATGATACTGAAAAGTTGAAGTTAAGTTTCAAAATGGCTCAGCGAAAGAGTTTACAGAATTTGTGCCTTGCCCGATCTCTACAATTAGGTGACGTCGCTGATGGGCATGAAAATATTGACACTGTAAACGAGGTTGACTGTGGTGCTACAAGGATTAGCACTTCTGACGGCACCGATGAAGTCCGTGTTGAAACTAAAGTTAATCAGAATGCCGTTGAGACAGGCGGTGCTAACATGAACGCATGCAGTGTTTCCGTGTTTACTATTAGAAGGCAAGCCGAATTGGATGAGTTCAAGAGAAAAAGGGATGAAGAAAATCTTCAAAGAAAATTAGATGAAGAAAATAAAATAAGCGCTCAGCTAGCTAGAGAGGGCCATAATTCGCAAAAGAAAACTGAATCATTGATTAACGAGAGGCGATCTCATTATGAAAGAGGAAACGAAAATGATTCTCCGCCTAGATGTGTTTCACGTGACAGAAGTTTTCATAAGTCAAGGTCACCTATCTCAAGTAATTCAGTGAGAAATATGGAAATTCGAAGTCATAGACCCAGTAAGGACCTCGAATATTTGATAATTTTTTTATTTTGTCTTTTCTGTTTGAAGATAATAAAATAAAAACATTTAAAATATTTATTTCAGATAATTTTTCATACTCAGCTGGAAGTAGTCGTCACTCAAGAAGATATCCGGCAAATTTGTCAAGGGGTTTGCCAGACAGAGCTGAAATTGTTGAAAGAGATGATGCTAGATCTACACGAAAGCACAGATATTTCAATGCACACAGACCAAGATCGAGATCTAGAGTGAATTTAAGTTATTCTCAAAACACAGAGAATCGCAAAAATGAAAAAAAACGTTCAGTCGACTCTAATAACAAAAAATTGTGTAGTGGCTTAGTGGAAACCGCTTATAACAAATCGCGATCTGTTTTGACTCCTCAGAATCCTCCAACAGCTTCTTGTCATAGCATGGAAAGACAGAAAAGAGACCGAAGCGAATCAAGCAGAAGTACTCCAGATATAACTCAACATGAGGATTATTTAAGTATCAACAACAGACAAAAACGAAGGAAGAGATAATATTTCATAAAATATTTCAAATTTGAAATTTTTTTTCTTGTTTTTAACACTTTATTTAATTTGTATAGTGTATATAGACATATTTCCGGTTCCTGTGTATCTATTTGTGACTTGTTGCATAATTTACTTAGTTTTTTGATCTTATCATTTTTTACTTGGTTTTAAAGTTTGGAATCAGTAAAGATTTTAAAATTAATCAATGAGCTTTGATGATATAGTGCAAATTTTTGTTGGTTGATTGTTGGTCGTGATATTGACCACTCGTATTTGCGTTTCTTTGAGTTATCGAAAAGTATTGCACTGAACTTCAAATTGAGATTAATTTTAATTTGTTGAACGTCATTTGATTGCTAACTCGCGCTTTTTCGCTCTGTCTACCGTTGATCGATTAAGTAAGTAAGCTGGTAAGTATTACGACGGTTCGGAGTTTACGATTTATTGAAATTCTTGTGCCTGCGGAAAAAAAATTGAAGTTTTTTCACAAAAATCGTTCTGTAGCATAGATTGACGCTTATCCTTTTCATCTGACGGCCAAAAATCAACGGATTTCTATATTCTAATTTCAAAAGCTACCCCATGTACTCAGAGTCTTAAAACACCTTTACGGTTAATGTTTTTCATTGTTTCCTTTGGCCTAACACTTCCAATTAAGTCTACTTTTAAAATTGATATTGTGAGGGAGGACAAACGTGCGAGCAAGCGTCTTCGTTATTGGTCGCGTCAAATTTGTACTTCCTATGGTTTTTTTTTATATTAATTTGGTAATTTTTGTATGTAATAATTTGTTTTATTTTTTTTAGTTTAACATTATTCATTGTTTTTATGCTCAAAATTCATTATTTTGTTGTAATACAAAAGTGTCATAAGTGAAAAGAAGACAATTAACATTGGCATTATTTTAAATTAAATAATAATATTAAAAAATAAAGATATATATTTTTATTTGATATGGGTTCTATTATAAATTCACCCGAAACAAATGGTGACTCTGCTGAGCCGTCTCAAGTAGTTCCCTTTAAGTTTAAGGCATCTAAAACAGAAAATTGTAGCAAGCGTATGCGTAACAACCAATACAAGCCAAGTTCTTCCTACAATATTTCCAAGCCTTTCACTAATTCTAAACAAACATCCACTGTATCTGATCCAGATATGGTTTGTTATCTGAAGTTAATTGGTGAGGGGTGTTGTTCTCATTTTTTGGTTGTTTAGCTAAATATTTTTAATTATTATTTTTTAAACTCATTCCAGATTCATCACATGTGTGTAGTTTTCTGCTCTCTGATCCCTGCCTATTGATTTCTGATAAAGTATAATTATATTGTTTTCTAATGATTATATTTAATGCTTGATGTTGAACAAGTTTGTAATACTTTTTGCTTTTAGTACCTTCTTGCAACAACTTTTCTTTATTTTAAACGGTGCAGCACTTTAAAGACAATGGTCTTCAATCAACAAAACTTCTTTGTAGCATTGTAAGTTCTTATTATTTAATTACTATTAATAATCCAAATTCGACTAATTTTCCTACTTTTTTTAGATACATAGCTAATGAAATGGAGGAAGATGAGGATGATTACAAGTATGAAATCTTTCCATGGGCACTAGGAGAAAATTGGAGTGAAGAGTTTGCAGTATTTTTTCAGTGGAGAGATTCCATGTTAATAGATTTGGATTTTAATGTTATTGCTGAAAAATCAAAATGTGATGAGGTATTCTATATGTACTTCATGTAAATGATAATTTGTTTTGGTTTTCAGAGAAATAATCTAATTAATTTGTTCATTATGGTTGTGTTTTATTTTTATTTTATGGTCTGTTTTGTATTTTCTTCTGTTTTTGTATTTTCTCCTGTTCATGTTTAGTTTAGTTTTGTTTATATATTCTTTTATTAACTTTGAAATATATAATTTATTTTTTGAGATTATGAGGATTGAACCTAACCATTGGGTCTGGTCCAGGGAAAGGAAAATTCATCATTCTGGTGCTAGATTTACCAAAGATTATAAAGAAAAACTTCCACGAGGCCCTCTTTCAACTCCAAAAGTGCTTTGTGATTTATGTTTAAATAGTTCAAATAGAAATGATTTTGAAATAAACAATGTGGCATGGTCACCAAAATTTGTTTTTAATTAACCGCAGTGTGGCCTAGGTTAATTGTCATACAAATGCCTTCAGTTCTTAAATTGTCTTAGTACAATTATTTTTTTCTTTATTGATGTTCTTTAGGTAATTATTTGTTGCCATTGCTATCTTATTCATCCTAATGTTTCTGTGTTAGTGTGCAAGTTTGTTCATATATAGAATATTATGTAAAAGGTTCAATGTAAGATATATATTACTATTTTATTTCGAGTTAACTTGTTTTGACAGATAATTGCTTTAGAATACAGTAACGACTAAAATATTGTCTTGTTCTAGCTAGTTTCACTTAAACTTTTGTTTTTGGTGTAAATACGTCACGCTTAAATTGCTTGGAGACTGGTGCAATGCAAGTGAATCAAGTTTAGTCAACCTTTACTGACTGAGCAATGTGTCATAGTTAACATCGCGTTCCTTGGTTTATAACTATTCTAATTTATCGTCAGTTGATGTTTACTGTTTCGTTTGACAACACTTGTCTGAAGGCGATCAATCGAAAGTTTCTTAAGATCAGATTTGTTCAATATTTTTTTAAAACATGGGAGTGATTATTCGCTTTAAAATCGACAAAAATCAATCTTAATTATTTTAAGACAGAATGAGAAATTAGCATGCGGACCGTTAATTTTTTTAATTCCTATTGTTGTTTCCTTAGAAAGTACAGCTCTGAGCTTCTGCCACTTGTTCTCTCTGTTTGATGACCGTTCATGATCATTAATCATTATGCATCAATTATTTATATATTTTTAAAAACTTACAAACTTGGAAACTTGTAAGTTTTAACTTTTATTTGTAATTGATAAATTTTTTGCAAGAGCGTTAAATTAGTAAATTTATTTTAGTGTTGTTAGTTGAGATTAAACGTATTTTTATTAAGTTTAGCACGAAATGAAAACGAAAATGAATGGAATTAAGGAGCTTCATATCGTCGTCGACCTTCACGGCGGTAGTAGTAACAGTAACATCTGGCGTACCCACAGCCAGAGTTTACCATTAATAATATAATTAATAATGGCAATAGTAATGGTTGTATGTGTATGACAAACTCATGGCTGCAAGCGGTTGTTATTTTCAAATGCATGGGTATGTCTTTATACGCGTAAGCTGCGTGTATGCGTTCCTTTCAATTGTACGAGATGAATATGTGCGTTATGGAGTAAATATGCTAACCTAGGGCGGGAAAGATGAAGTTATTGGTTGTGTGAAAGGGGCACGAGGCGAGGCCTACAGCGATGCCCCCGGGAAAGAGGGAGGCGGCGACATTATCTTGATAGCCCCAGGCGTGGCAGTTTTTAAATCCGCCTCTGGTGTGTGGTATTTGATTTTATTAACCAGATATGTCATTACAACAAAAAACAGCTGGCAACTGGCACGATTTTTTTTTATTTAAACAGCTAAAAATTATTTCCCAAACAAAGTAGAAGACGGTTAATCGGGCCACAGGTTGATCGTGCTTATCGGACCACCGATTAACCGATCATTTGATAATCGACTTTCACTGCACTCAAATTGAAATACATGCTGTCTAAAAAAATTTAAATTGATTGATAATGCTAAGACATTGCAAGTTAATTTAAATAACGCAAATAATTTGAAAAATTTCCGACAACATTCACGATGAATTCATTGATAAACTAAGCCTGCGTTATTTTAAATGAACTTTTAAAAACAGCTGAACGCTACGTTTGAATTAATGAATAACGTGTACAGTTATGAATGACTTTTGTGGGCAATGAATAATTTTCATGCATTTTAATAAGCAAACACAAAAACTATCGTACGCTATGCCATTCTTATGATATGTTCTTCACCGCCTTCATCACCATACCTTGTGCTATGGCAACTTGTAGATGCGAGGTGGCAGAATTCAATTTCTTGTTGCTCGGATTTAAAATTTTTGAGAGTAGAATTAATATCTTCAGAGTTAGGGAGCAAATTGTCTATTTCAATCTGTTTTTTGTCGTATCGCACCACAGATTTTTAATTTCCTCAATTTTGTTAGATTTGAGCCGTTGCTGAGTTTTACTCACAGTGATTTTCAGCTATCTGATGTCTAAACTACCCAGTTTATAAAGTAATGAAATCATTATTTTTAAAACTGCTGACAGGCAGAGCCAAACAAATTCTTGCATCATCGGAAATCAAAGGGTCCAAGTTGTTTGCAATCCAAGCCAATGAAATGTCGTAAATCCGCAGCTCAAAAACCAGTTATGATGGGATGTAACAT
This sequence comes from Helobdella robusta, assembly GCF_000326865.2. Classification (NCBI taxonomy): domain Eukaryota; kingdom Metazoa; phylum Annelida; class Clitellata; order Rhynchobdellida; family Glossiphoniidae; genus Helobdella; species Helobdella robusta. The sequence goes on from NW_008705254.1 coordinate 2,977,834, forward strand.
CATAAGATTTTCAGCTTCCATTGAGCTGTGGTGTCAAGTTTAGAAATAATCAAAACCTTTTTTCAGTTTACCGAGCAGCACATCTTTGGCGATAGTGTAGTTGCAATCGAAATCGTGGTATTTACCTAGAGCAGGGGTGGGCAAACTACGATCAAACAAAAGGAACCACAAATCTTTGAAAAATTTTCCCCCGGGTCGGAAAAATTTGCTGTTTAAGTACATATGCGGTTCTTCATATGTAAAAAAGTTTTCAATGTGCCCCTCACAGCAAAAATTTTGCCCACCCCTGAACTAGAAACTTAAAATGACTTGAATAACTTGCCACATTTTTTTAAGAATTAAAATTTAGGTATTTATAAAATTTAAACCACTAAACTACAACGCAATCATTTAAAAACAAAACCACAATATTCCTGCAATTTTTCACAAAAAATGAAACTATTTTAAAAAATAAATAAAACAAGAAAAACGTAAATTATGTATAAAAACTGTGAGTTTGCAAAAGTTGGCCAACATAGTCAAAAACAACAATAATAATAATAACAATAATAATAATAAAGATGATAATTTTAAAGTTGTTTATCGCATTATTCAAAAGTATATGAATGAATAGTTTTTATATAACGTGTTTAAAAATTATTCAAATGCGAAATCAATTTTCTCTCAGTTTTCCTTGCTCCATGCACAGAATCCTGCAATGTTCACATTTTAAAGCCATTCAATTTATTTATCTTACCACAACGGCAATGATTTATTATAAAACAAATTAAACACGTGACTGCTAAAATAAAAACATCTTCAAAGAAAACAAATAAAAAAACAAATGAATGAATAATTATCAACGAATAACATAGCTTCACATTGAATAACAATAAATAATAGTAATTAACAACAGTTAACCTGTCACAACTGGCTGTTGAAGACATGCGGTGTGCTATGATGATTACGGTACAATCTTTGAACTCCCTGCTGATCGTCGACTGAATTAATTTGTCCGTCTCAACGTCTACGGCTGATGAAGTAACACATTTCAAATGCAGTGCAGTACAAGTTTCAAATAAGCTTTGGTCGTAAAAAGTTTACAATGTAAGAACTTTAAAAAATCAACTTTTATGATTAAATGTTAAATTTTGAGCGTAAATTTTCTTACGAAACTTTTCCAAATTTATTTTACTGAGTGGTCCTAACAAGCAATACAAACTAGAAGTACTAACAAGCAGTACTTACAAGCAGTACTAACCAGCAGTAGCTTCGTCCAAAATGAGGATTGAAGTTTTGTGGAGCAGAGTTCGAGCCAGGCACAGAAGCTGACGCTGGCCAACACTTTATGGATGAGAAATGGCAATTATTTATAAAACAATTGAACTGTTTATAAACAATATTTTTTATGTGTTTTCCTCTTGAAATAAACATAAGCAATATTGAAAAACAGCTGAACTTTTAAGAAAAATTTTGATGCACAGTATAAGGTTACCAATAATTAAAACAAATTTATTAATTATATGGCTCAGGTGTTTTGTGTAAATCAAATAAATTTTCCAACTCCAAATTCTCCAACTCCAAAAACCACCTGAAATTGTTACCATTGGCTTCGCAAAAGAAATCAAGTTGACCGGGCAGCGACTTGATGACATGAAGCAAACTGACCTGCTCCAGTGCCTTCCAGATAACTGCATCACTCTCCTTAAGCTTAGATGTCGGATCGAGGTTCATTCTTATCGTGTCACTGAATATGAACGGGTCCTGCAATTTGAATTCATGATTACAAATAAACATATGTCGTTTCAAGTATAACATTTTCCATCACCACTGACAACATTTCCATTTTCGTATTAAATCATTTAAGCATAGGATTTGTATTGTTTGCAAAGAAATAAGGGATTGATATTTAAAATATTTAGCCAAGCCAATTGAAAATGTCACAGAATGTTGCCATTGATTAGCAGTCATGTATTACATTAATAATTAATTCTTAAAAAGCAAATAATGTTCTTTAATGAACAAACAACTGACTAACAATTAACTGCAAAATTATTATAAATTACTTTGACAAAAAAAGAAATGAGCCTAAATACTTGTGACAGAACGGTTATGTTGGATCTCAATATTTTCAAAGGCAACTTGGAAATGTCATAATTATCTATGTAGATGGAGCCTTCAGACTGGCCGAAACGGAAGAGAGCTGAGATCAAAGAACTCTTGCCAGCCCCTGTCCGACCCATGATGCCAACCTGCATGTATCATGGAGACAGTTGTTCCACATGTCAAAAGCAAATTTAGTGTAAATTTTACCAATTTAATAAAGAAATAAGATTTTTCAACCATATTTATTAAAAATCACAGGTGTAAGATATAAGATATGAGGTATATGTTTTATATAAGAACCAAAGCTATATGTTTTGTATATGTATAAAACCAAACTGAAACTTAAAATTATTAACCTTTTCTGAAGGTTTTATGCTGAAGTGTATGTTTTTTAGAGCGTAATCGAGCCCTTCCTTGTATTTCATGCTGTAGTTGAAAAATTCTATTGAACCCTCTTTGAATGGTTTGACTGTAGAAAGTTTCTTATCAGCTTGTTTCTTGTCTGTTCAAGTGTTTAGTGACTTTTAATAATATATTTGAAAAATGTAATTAATTTATGCAAGTTTTTAAATAGAAAATCCTTCATCGATATAAAAAAACCTTTACATCGCTCATCATCTTCATCGTCGTCGTCGTCGTAGTCCTCAAGATCAACATGCAAATATTCCTTCATTCTTTGCAGAGACACCATCGTAATGTGGATGTTCGATGAGATCATCACAAACTGGGAGAGCGTGAAGGAGTCCTGAATAAAAAAGCTCCACCAGTGAAAAAAGTAATAAAAGGATGGTTTCATAAACTGTTAGCTTAGCATAGAAGCAAGCAACAGTTGAAAAGATTATAAAAGATTGCAACCAAAGTCAGTCATTTCGACTTAAGTACATTGATTGATGCGGCAATGCAATATCCAACAATGGATCCAGACAGCAAATCGCGACTGATGATGAAGAAGATTCCTGCCAACAACGTCAGCGCAGCTCCTATCAACTCCAAGTTTGTACCAAGCCATCTAGTTTTCAGAAATACAAATTTTTAAACGAAACATTCATTTTTTTGAAAAAACCGATTTTAATTAAACTAAACTAGTATTAGTTAATTAGAAATTCAAAAAATTTAAATATTTTTTATACCTATAATAACTATTTTGTACAAACACGTGAACATTTTTTCAACCAAAAAATATACAACTTGACGTCAAAGTTATCTTTCCAAACTTTTATGTCGAATTAGTAAAAACAAAATTTTCATTGTCGCAAAAACCTGTCAGCAGCATTGATAGCGCATTCACATGCAATGTTCTCATTGACCAGTTCTTCGAACTTCCGAACAAACATCTTTTGCTTGTTGAAAGCTTTTATCGATGCCAGCCCATCAACAGTCTCACAGACGTGTGTGTAAATGGGAGAGCGAGAATTTGAACTCAACCACTTCAATTGGCAGACAGTCGGCAGATAGAAGTGCTGAATGAATTATTAAATTAAATATATTCACAAAAAAACAAAATGAGTTACCTTTTCAATATTAACCTGTAAAGCAAGAAACAATAAAAGAAGGAGAACAGCGGCAAAGAGGAACACAGGAATCATTACGCTGACCACGATGAGCGTTCCAACCAGTGAAGTCAACAGATAGAAAGTTTGGTGAAATAGATCAGCCAGTGTACAGTCAAAAGCGTCCAAATCTTTAGAAAATCTTAAAAATAAAACAACCTTACTAGGTTTAGGAAAAGTAACAAACGTGCCATTTTCATTTGAAACTTAATTGACATGAAAACATTTTGTCATGTCATTAAATTACTTGCTGATCATAAATTTCTCAATATTCAGACAAACTTCCAAATAAAAAATATCCAAATGTAAAGCCTGCCTGTTGATGATACGTCCTGCAGAAACATCGTAGAAGAAAGTCATGGTCGATCGGATGACGCGATGGATCATCGATGAATGAAGTCTTCGTGAGGCATTTATTAACGTGTTTGTTCGAATTATGCAGTACAATGCCACAAAAATTCCTGAAAAATACATTTGTTCGAGTAAAAGTTATAATATTGCAAAGCAATATTACCATTTTTTTAATCAAACATAATATAACCATAAGTCGCTTTTATTGTTAGGACACTATTTTTTACTCATTCTTTGTACTGTTAAAAATATGTTAAATAATAATCCTAACTCAGCATTTTTTATTCTCTTTAAACTTAAGTCAAAATTGTTAGTAAAACATATTAAATTACAACCGTGTCCAAGTAGCAAGAGACCGTAAACTTTTAAATGATGATTCACGCCATTTATGTAGTCGGAGTTGAAAAAGATCGTTTGATGGCTAGTGTTGCTTCGAAATGTCTCATGAGACGATTCATTTCGTAATTCGTCGTATAACTCGGCGAGATGTTTGTCAGCAGCCAAGTTTGTAATCCAGATATAAGATATTATTTGAAATGTTTTAAATGCTATGAAACTTCCAGCAGCCAAGAAAGCCCATTTGTACTTCAACAATTTCAAGTAGAAGTTATACGTTGACCAAGTTATCTGTGAAGATAACGAAAATAATAAGCAGAAAAACTGACAAAAAATACCATGTTAGCCAAATTGTAAAAAAGTTAACTAAGCGTTTAATATAATTAATGATGTCTCTGTCTCAATATATTAAAATATGACCGTTCCCGTTGATTCGTTGTTGTAGTCTGCGGTCAAATTAAATCCGGTGTCAGATTCCATTTTCCTAATTGGAAAAATTGAGGAAAAAATCACAAAACTGGATAAAATTTTTATAAACACTATATTAACCAGATCATTTATTTATAAAACTTACAACCTGTGTTCAATTTGTTCATCACCATTTCTTTTTGACAGTTTATGTTCAATTTTTTCAAAACTGGTCAAAACTTTATTTATATATCTGCCGTTGTCCATGAGTTGCTGGTAGGTGCCTTGCTCAACGATACAACCTCCATCCAGCACAACGACCTGGTCGACATGGGGGAGTATGTTCACTGCATGAGTCACTAACAACCTGGTCTGAGTTGTATCAAATACAACATCATCAGTGGTTATAAATTGTGGAACTATTTTTTTAAAATGATTAATAAACTTCCATATTTAGCCGAGTGAACCTTGTTTTTGAGCATGCCGTGTGGTCCGATGAGGCTGTCGAAGATGTGCGTGGCGACGTGTGAGTCAACAGCACTGAGTGGATCGTCGAACAGGTACACGTCACAGTCCTGGTAGATGCTTCGGGCCAAGCTCACTCGCTGCTTCTGACCACCGCTCAAGTTTATGCCCTTTTAAAATATGTTGATTCATGCTTTAAAAATAAACGCTGCTGTTTTAGGTTAGATTCAGCCAGTGATGGGCATTCAAAAAATGTTTTACACTAAAGTTTCAAACAAATTGAAAAATTGATCACACGACTAAATTTTCACTTTTTCGCCAATTTGTGTTAAGTCTCCAGCCGGCAACTGAAGAATGTCTTCGGCGAGTGCACACGCGTTAACTACTTCATTGAACTTCTCTTCGTCGTACGTCTCACCCAGCAGAATGTTGTCTCGCAGAGATGCGTTTATGATCCACGCTTGTTGGGGCACGTAGCCCAGTCGACCCTGATATTGTATTTCAAACATTATCTTTTATAAAAGTAAAATTCCTTACAAAAATGATATTATAAGAATCTAAAATTTTGAATGAAATCAGTTGTAACTAAACTTTACACCACCACTAATTAATTAATCGTGACCTTTATTTTTACATGTCCTGAAACTCGTAGCAAATTTCCCATGACCGCTTCCAAAAGAGTCGACTTTCCGGAGCCAACTTGTCCAACAATGCCAGTCAGTGATCGGCTAATGACGTTCAAGTTGAAACTGTGATATGAAGTGAAAATATTTAAAAAATTTGTTTCAATATTTAATGAGAACATTTAACATTCTATAATTTCTTACTTTTCCAGAACTAAATTTCCGTTTTGATGCCGTTTGAAGGATCCGCATGTTATTCTTACTGGCAGTTCATCTTAAACGAGGGAGTACAAATTACAAAAATTCACAATTTATATCAATTAATCGATGACCTAGTTAATAAAGCGGAATTTCCGCGATGTTCAACAGCGCTCCTCAATGAGTTTTTCTCAAACAGATCGATTTTGAGATCCGCTCTGAACTTCGTAAGTGATGAAGAATAGTAAAGTAGAGATTTCCAGAAAAAAGAGCCACAAAAAGCAAAATGCAGATTCTACATAAAAGCATTTAACACGGGTTAAGAAAAAGTGTGAAAGTGTGAATGTGTTTTGGTATAATTAATATAGCTGTTAAGTATTGAGGAAATAGTTTAGATTGAGACTTGTGCATGTACATTAATGTACAAATTTTAAAAATTATCCTATAATTTTAAAATATATAGCTCTTGCAAAAGAAGAAAATATCGATATATATAAGAAAAGATATGGTCACGAGAAATTAAACGAGCAGCTTCAATTAAAGGATAGAGTGTAGAATTAGAAAGACCATAGTAAAGCAAATTACAATAATCAATCCTAAATAAAACTTAAAAAAACAAGTAGAAAAGTAGAATCGTCAAGAAAAGGGAAATGTCTTTTCATTCTACCAAGATGATAGTAAGAACTTATAGCAACACTTAATCTGGAAAGAAAGAAAAATGCTAGAATCAAAAATAAAGTCCAGACCACAAAATTTATGAGAAACTTCAAATGTTATAGAAACATTTTAATGGAAATAAAAAAAATTTGTTATTCTATATATTTTATTAAACATCGAATGTATAAATTACCATTGCTGATGAGTTTTTCTACATAAGGTGTTCGATTTGGCAACTTCAAAAATTTTTCCAGTCTGCTTACAGCAACTACATTCTTTCAGATATCAATTTAAGGTTTGTGAAACATAATTTTAAAAAAAACATTTATGAAAAATTATGGATGTTGCAAAAGATGAATTGATTATCAGTTACGTAAAATAATTATTTTAATTTATTATTTGCGAATTTTATTGTGATTTTCAGTTCAGTAACATACATCGGTTGAAGTTGCGAACAAATTTTAAGCTTTAAAATTTTTACATTGAACAAATTCCTGTAATGCTGTGACTGGGTTCGACGGCGAAGAGATCCTGTTCGATGCCCTTAATCGCGTGTGTGGCGTGTCTGTTTATTTGTTGTGATTCTTCTGACAGATAATAAAACATTCCATAAAACTTTCGAAAAACTGCACTAGGTTATACATAAACACTTTACACCAAATATGATGGTTCATTCATTTTCCTCCTCTTCATCAAAATAAGTATCTTATTTAACATCATTGATTACAATTGTGAAAATGTTTGAGATATTATAAATGTAATAACTAGTCAGTGCAATCACGTTTATAAAAAAAATAATATTCTGATTGAAGAGTTTTTTGAAAAGATAATTTTATTGAGATGTATCAGCTCAAAATTTCACATTAGCGCCATCTTTTCTAAACAATAATGAATGAAATTTACAAAAAAAAGTCACGAAAGGTAAAATAATTGTAGTTTAACAAATAAACTATACTTTGTATGAACTTCTGATAGAAAAAAAAAATCAAAAATTCTTTAGCACTTCAAACATTAAAATGTTCATCCTATCCGGTAGGCGGTCCAGTATATTTTGCATTTATAAGTCTCAGTTTCAACTTTGTCTCGACAAACTATTTTTACGAAAAAATATGACCAGAGAAGTTTGATTAACCTTTGCTATCAGGTTGATAATGATAGGAAGAAGGAAGAGTTCATGTTGGATGACATTGAACATCGCGAATGACGTGAAAGCTCTCCTAGCGTCCAAGTGACCGATCCAACGGGAATAAACGGCTAAAGTTGTAAAAATAACCTGGAAATTGAGTTGGAAATTTTTTTTTTTGTCAAATTGAACATTTTTTATTAACAGAATATAAAATATTAGAATTTTTACCAAAATGTCAACTAAATTTTATTAATCTTTAATTTACATTTTAACGATTTAAAACATAAATTAAAAACTTTAAAAAATTAATTTTAATTCAATTAATTCTAAAATTTATATTTTGAAATAAAAGTGTTGTAAAAATTGACGCCAAGTTATGATGTCATTTCGCACGCTTATGATAGAATTATTTTATGATCCCAAAGGCTGCACATTACAAATTCCACATCTGTTGATGCAACCATCATACTTGTTAACAAAAGCGTTTCTATATATGTTAGAACAGCATAAATTATAAACTTATAAAAACCAAACTGACTAAATTGGGAACAAACAAGGAAACGGACAAGTTGGAGCTGTTAAGGTAGAGAAAGTTTTTAAGACTTTTTAATTCGTTTGCTCGGATGTCCGTCAATTTCTTTTCAAACACTTTCTCCCACGTGTGCAACTTCAACAACTTTCCAAAATTTGCATCAAATATTATAAGTTTCAATTTAAAAATATTTAATATAATTGTTGTTAATATATGTGAAATCTTTCATTTTTTCAATAACTAAAAAGAAGCAAAACCAAATAATACCGAAATAATACAATAATTAAAATCATGGAGTAATGGCTAATATGCCTGGCATTGTTGAAACCAAGGACAGCGCATGAAATATGCGCTTGATGAGTGGGGAAAAGATTGCATTGAAATCCTATCTCTTTCAAGAGAAACATTAATATCAAACTAAGAAAGAAATAGATAAATCATGAAAACGGTCCGTGAGCAGAGAAAGTAATTCACAATTTATACAAAAGATAATAGCATTCCCATACATCAAAATAAAGCAGCAATTATTATATAGAATTTTCGTTGGGTTAATTTGAAATAAAATTAAAAAAGTAGGTGCAGTGGCAAATCTAGGACGGGGACGAGGGCAGTATTTGTATTTAATGTCAGTTAAAGTCATTGTTTAAACCAAAATAGTGCCGTTTTGATTTGACCAAAAAATTACGTGATAAGCAGAAAAAGGTTGTCAGCCGGAAATGTTGGCCCCTCGTAAAAATGTTGCCTCCCGGTCAACAATTAAACGCATTTAAACATTTTCTAAAATTCTCCGCCGGTTAACGTTTGAAAATTAAAAAAAAATTTGGCTCCCCTGCCAAAGTTGTCTAGATCCGCCACGGAATAATATGTGCAACAGCTTTAGATTAAATCGGAGCATACGAAGAACCTTTATGTTATGTATGATTTCAGAAAGGAGTTTCAGTCTCTGGTCTTTCCAACTAATCTGCGACAACTTTTCAAGCAATTTAATTTTAAATAATTAGCAACTAAGAAGAGCATTAAATTTGATATAATTTGAAGTTAATGAACAAATAATTTAAAACCTGAAAATTTTTTAAAAAGTTAGAAACAACGGCTTCTATGATAATTACAAGAATAACAATGCCGATGAAAGCAAAGACCGCCTTCCCAAGAAGATACCACTGTATTACGACGGCAACGCATATTTGAAGTGGAATCGACCAGATAAGGCCGATACTCGCACAGAATTCAGCAAAAATGTGAACGTCTGTTGAGAGCAAATTTATAATTTCTCCTGCTGTCGTTCTGGAATTTTTTCGCGCATCTTTGGCAGCATTTTTAATATTGAAAGAATATTCACCGCTCAAATCCACAACCATTAACTGTCAAAAACCAAAAAAAATTCAATTATTCGCTATGATGTAAACCTATTTTTATTATTGCGTTTGGGCGATGTGATGAAATAAATATCAACAGTTCATGTTGTCATTACCACGTTTTATGTTTGAAAAAGTCTGAGTTACAAATAATCATATCAAATGTTCTTATGTTTTTAATAAACTTTCAGATATAAACGAAAATTGAATTCAATTAATGCAGACCTTCTCATAGATGGCAGAGAGCAGCGTTGATATAATTCCTAAATTGACTTGTGTGGATATGAACATTTTTCGCTGGAAAAACATTGACTCCAGCATGTAACACACAAACATCGTGAAAACTATCAGACCGCCATTCCATTTCGGCATGGATTTGTCTTCGAAAAAATCAATGAAAACGCTGAAAATTGACAGTAACTTATATTATTTGTGAAACCTTCTTGTTTATTTCGAAAATAATTTTAACTAACCCCAGCAATGCAGGCATAACATCCATTAACGCAATGTTAATTAAGAGGCAGAGATTCATGAAAAAAATTTTGAAAGAAAACATCCGAACAAAAATAAAAAATAAAGACGAGCTGAATCAAATTTCAATTTTTTTTAAATTGTTTAAACACCAACCAATTATATTCAAAAAACGAATAACCTATTAAAACTCCAGAGTCGATTGAAATAATTTCTACAGTACTGAGCATCTAAATCTTCATTTACTCTCCATATATCGGAAATTGAGATGCTTCGCTTATAGCCTTTCAGTAACAAACTGCACGCAATGAGGTTTTCATATGGAATAAAAAAATATGAAAATTACTACATATTTATTGCGTAAGAATGCTGTATTTAAAAATTTTATTTAAAAATCTAAATATATCCAACATATTTAATTATTTAATATATTATTAAATTAATATTATTTATGCAGTTGCGGGCTGTCATTGCAGAAGAAAATCCTGTTACTAGTAAAAGCTCTTTCAAAAATTATAAAAAAGATAAAGGTCTATTTTTTCTCTTTTCTAGACTTGCCTCAAAAGTATCAACAAAACTCCACATACATTGGAAACCACGCATCCTAAGCAGTGCAGATGCTAAATATATCTATTGCATTCGATACCAGTACCTACAAAGCACGGAACAGGACTAGGCGTCTTTAACCATTACGCTTTAACTCTATAATTGTAAAAAATATGGTCCTTAAGGAAGCGTGTTAAGATTAGTTTGCTTTTCCATCGAAATATTATGATGTATATTTTATTTTACTGTTTAAATTTTAATGGGAAGTTGTTTGAACTCTGCCAAAACAATCGTCGTCCTACAAGGTGACGAGCTCGGACAATATAATTGCTCTGGCATGGTTTGCAAACTCATGACCATCCTGAGATCGTCCAAACCCAAAGTCAAGTTCACGACTCGACCGTTCAATGCAGCATGTCTATCGGTGTTGCTTTATGGTTGCAAATTTTAGTCAATAACAGAAGACATGAAGCATAAACTTGATATCTTTGCAGAAAATAATATTGATCCCCATGCTAAATAACAACCAAGCCCAAGCTCACATGACCAACAAAGAGCAATAGAAGATAGCTAATCAAGCCTCAATCAGCGAGTTAATAGAGTCAAGACAGTTTTAATTTGTCCGACAGTTTTTAAATAGTTAAAAGTAAAATAACAAACATCTATCTCTTTATAAATCAAATGTCCGATCAAATAGAAAAGTTCGACCTCATCTCTCCTACCGAACGAAGGTTTGCAAATATTTTAAGAAACTGGATCGACAAAATGACCCGACTGGCAACAGATAAAAAGTTGTGGATGAATGTTGTCGCATCTAACAAGTCCGCTCAGTGATGATGATGATGATAATGATTAATAAAAGTAATCCTGCATCAACCGTACTTTACAATCCACATGTAAGTCATTCTGTATGGCACTGAACATTTGTATTCAGGAGGGAGATTCTGTAACAATTTTTAAATCTCCTAATAAAATGTTAAAGTACAATAAACAAGTATGAAAATTCAAATGCAGACAAACTTTTTGAAGGCTCTGAGCGACATTGTAGTTTGTGAAGCAGTTTAAAATGAACATGGTGAAGGTATTGAAACAAAATGTCGTAAAAATACAAATAATTAAAGCCTTTTCGGACTTTTCTTTGGGCTAAAAATGTATTATATAAGTATATATTTATGTATTATATATATATATATATATATAAGTATATATAAGTATATATATATATATATTGGATTAAGGGTGGGTGTGTTTGTATAAATATATATATATATATATATATATATATATATATATATAAAATATAAACATATTATTTATTTAGTGATTTATTCAGTTATATTTCGAAATAATCTATGAATTTGAATATCAATAACTTACTTACTTTATAATTGCATGTACCCGATATAAAAACGAACAAATAGAAGATTGCAGACATGACCAATAACAAGTAGAATGTAAACTGGTAGACTGATGTTACGAGCTGTTTGTCACGTTCAGTTGCAACAACCAACAACTGCAAACCCTGTTTTGTTTTGGATCACTTTATCTTATTAACTTGATCAGAGACTATATTACCAATATAAAGGTTAAACTCTTTCAATGTGAGATAGTTGTAATAAAAATACTAGCAAATGTAAGTGTCATCATTCCTGTTGTGAGAACCGACACTACGCATAAGCCGCCATTGATGTACAACAAGAGAGTATATAAGAAGCATGCTGCACTCGTCAGCAACAAACTTGTGGAAACCATCTTAGAAAGATTTGTGGAATATAATTATTGTTGTTGTTTGAAAATTGGAAAAAATTAATTAAAACTACTAGCAATACAGAGCACCTACTACATGTGTGTTTGTTCATACATGCGTGCCAAAAATAATTAAAATTTTGTTCCTGGGATAAGTTGTAAAAGATATTTAATTTCATTAAACTTACTTAGCAAAAGATCGTTTGAAGCAAACGACTACTATTAATTTATGATTAAAATAATTTATTTCATTAGTAGTTAAATCAGCTCTGATAAGGAAAGATTTTAAATCGTTCCCGCTGGTTTAGTCTGTTCTTGGACCAATTCTTTTCACTTGGACGGCTCAACTGAAAATGTTCAGTGACATTGCTTTAAATATTGTTAAAAATAGATCATTTTCAGACGCAGTTTGACCTGCGCCGGCATAGGACCTTGTTAGTCAAACAATCTTATCTTCATATTATCTTCACTCTTTCATAATTTGGGGTTATTGATTGATTTTGAGAGTAGTTGTTTTTGTATTTGACCGAGAAGTGCCAGCAGGTTTCTTCGGCGGGCCTCGGTTGGGGTCACATAAAGTTTGGTGCACGTTGATAAGGTTGTCCTTCTTCCCAGACATCGGTTGGTTCATAATTGGAAAAATATTCTATCGTGAGTTAGCATTTATGATTCATGGGGTACAACAAATTGAAGCATGAGAAGATTGAGGCAGGTGTAAAAATGTCGACCAGTCTAAAAAGGTGATTTATTCTTTGGCTGTAAATATTAAGAAATCGAGATTGAGTATTATTATTAGTTTGCCACAAACGACTGACAGCGGATGGAGCGGTGGTGGTTTTTAATGTACGGACGATCGTTCAGTTGCTAAAACAAGCTGACTGAGCTACCTGTGGTCTCACCAGGTAAGGAACTTTAAAAAAAATTAACAGCGCGCGCTTTTTTCAAGAAGACTATGAAAGCTTCTCCGATAATTATTATTATTAAAGTATGAATAATAATAACTACAAAAAAAAAACAATTGAACAACTAAACCTTACCATTTTTAACTTATCCACTAGCGAAGAAACTTTCACAGCCAAATGTGTTTTAGCCCTACTCAAATAAAATATGTATGCAGGAGCTGTACCGATTATGAACAGGCAAGGTATCCAGATTGGGATGATCCATAGAAAGCAATTCGTAAATTCAGGAGTTTCGTTCCTCCAAAAATCTGTATCATTCTATAAAATTTAGCAGACTAAAAGTAACATAAAGATGAATAAAAGTTTACTTAATTTTTTACCCAAAATTGTCCTCCACAAAATTTTTCAAAAAACCTATCCATTCTCTTGTACAAAAGACTTTTTCAATAAGTTTGAAACAATTTCAGAGTTATGTCGTGGTTATAAACATGTGCATTGAGTCGTAATAAGCTAATAAATATAACAAATGAACGTAAATATAACGCTATTTTATTTATATATTAATTCTCCTTACTTAAAATTCCTAATACTTTAAAATTTGTAGCAAGTCCCCTTGTTACTTGAATAATACTGAAAACAACTAATGAACTGTACTCAGAGCAATAATAATTTAACGCTTACACTGGTGTTTAATTTTGTAAAAACAAAATGTAGATGACTTTAATTTCTTAGATGAAATGATAGCTTCTATAGCCATACATTTTCGTCAAAAGGCTCGCACCTACATATATTGTGATAGTTGCATATGACCTGTGCTGGTGCTCGTGCGTGAGTTATGTAATTAATTCATTATAAGTTTAGTATGCATATAACGCATGTATATGCGTGCATGTATAAATATTTGAAATATTTACATATATATATATATATATATATATATATTTATATATTTAAATATATAATGCAATTATTAATAAAAACCACAGCATGTTCCGCATTAGTTACACGCAATATATATATATATATATATATATATATATATATATATATATATATGTATTTACAATGTTCTATAAATTCTATTGCCAACACACACACACACACACACACATATATATATATATATATATATATATATATATATATATATATATATATATGTAGTATATACGCGACCAACTTGTCCAAAAAATATATACAAAAAAAATTTTAATGCAGAAAGAAAAAGAAAGAAAAAAGAGCAAGAGAAAGAAAGAGAGAGAAAAGAGAGAAATTAAAAGCAGAGCTAAGAATGGTAGGCTTCGCTTGTACGCCTGAAATGATACATGACTGTATTTATTGATGACGTTTTATAACTTTTATTCTAAACACTTTCTCTGTTAATAGGTGGGCAAACATGAGCATTTAAAGATTATTGGGAAAAAATCATAAAGACATGTCACAGCTCGGCGTGAATGAAGTTGAAAGTTGCGTAGAATAGTAAAAACAAAAAATTGATGTTATAGTTTGTGAGTTCTTCAATGAATAGACTTTTGAAAAATTTTAGGTTAATTATGAATTTCAAAATTTCAAAGTCTTAAATTGTCCATCTTTTAAAGAATAAACGCAGACTGTGAGTAGTTTTGACTTTTCGTATCAATGATGTCAACCATCTCTCAAAACTCCTTGGTCCATATGAAGAACCCTGCATTATCGGTTTAAATTGTTGAGAACAATCATTAAAACTGAGATGAGAATTATATAAAACAAGTTAAAACAAAAAAGAACTATAAAAAACAATGAAATAACAACAGTTAACCTGTCACAACTGGCTGTTGAAGACATGCGGTGTGCTATGATGATTACGGTACAATCTTTGAACTCCCTGCTGATCGTCGACTGAATTAATTTGTCCGTCTCAACGTCTACGGCTGATGAAGTAACACATTTCAAATGCAGTGCAGTACAAGTTTCAAATAAGCTTTGGTCGTAAAAAGTTTACAATGCTAGAACTTAAAAAATGAACTTTTATGATTAAATGTTAAATTTTTAGTGTAATTTTTCTTGGAGAAACTTTCCAAATGTATTTCACTGAATGATGCTAACCAGCAGTAGCTTCGTCCAAGATAAGGATTGAAGTTTTGTGGAGCAGAGTTCGAGCCAGGCACAGAAGCTGACGTTGGCCAACACTATATGGGACAGTAATGTGGAGTAATCATTGAAAAAATCATTTATTGCTTAATTTCAACAAATGAACCTTAAAATTTTTTACAAGTAAATTAGATTTACAAGCAAAAATTTAAGCATTTAAACAAGTTGACATTTTAAAAAAATAAGCATAAAATTTTTTTTATTTGTCATCAAATGTACATTAAAACAAAATAAAACATTTCGTAAAACTACAGAAAACATTGAAGTCTTGTAACCCCACCTAAAATTGTTACCATTGGCTTCGCAATAGAAATCAAGTTGACCGGGCAGCGACTTGATGACATGAAGCAAACTGACCTGCTCCAGTGCTTTCCAGATAACTGCATCACTCCCCTTATGCTCAGATGTCGGGTCGAGGTTCATTCTTATCGTGTCACTGAATATGAACGGGTCCTGCCGTTGCGTAAGAATGCATTTCATTACAAGCTTTTAAATTTTAATGTCCCAATATATTTTTATGCGTCAAAAATCCTGTAAGATTTGATTGAAGCATCGAACAAGTTTTTTTCGCCGAAATGAAAAATAACGCACACTTTGAGTTTTGTGCAAAAATACCGTTCATCTAAGCAGGTTGACCATTAACAGAAAATCATTGAACCACAAGTTTCAACTATAATAAACATTGGAAATATAGACATATCTCATTACCTGTGATAATACTGAAAAGTTTGATCTTAATATCTTTAATGGCAACTTGGAGATGTCATAATTATCTACGTAGATGGAACCTTCAGACTGACTGAAACGGAAGAGAGCTGAGATCAAAGAACTCTTGCCGGCCCCTGTACTACCCATGATGCCAACCTGCATGTTTCATAAGGACATAAACCCTAACTCTAAAAAACACAACACTAACCTTTTCTCTTGGCTTTATAATTAAGTTGATGTTCTTAAGGGCATAGTTCAGTTCTTCTCGATATTTCATGCTGTATTTTATGAATTCAATTTTACCATCGTGAAAAATTATGCTTGGAGATAACTTTTTCTTTGTTTGTTGCTTTCCTAAACAAAATTTTTAACTTTTTATCAATTTGTTGAATTATTAATCAGTGTATGAACGAATTATAAAACACCGCGTTTTTCTTTAATTCTAATCTTAGTAGTTAATGATCATTAATATTGTTATATAAAAAAAAGAATATTTATCAATTAAAAAACAATGCATTAATTACCGTCATCCTCGTCGTCGTCGTCGTAACTCTCCACCTCAATCTTAAAGTACTCTTTCATTCTTTCCAGTGACACCATGGCTATTTTGATGGAGGAGAACACGATGATCAGGCGAGAAAGCGTGAACGAATCCTTAATTAATATGTATGCATCCAATTGTTATTTTTAAAAAACTACAATACAAATGACAAGATAATACAAATAACAATGCAAATGACAAACAATACAAATAGCAATCCAAATAACAATACGATAGAAATAACAATAGGAATAACAAAATGAACTTACGTGAAAGGTTGACGCCATGCAGTAGCCAACGATGGATCCAGACAGTGAATGACGACCGATAATTGAGAAGATGCCAGCAAATAGCGTCAATGCCGCTCCTATTAGCCCTAAATTGACACCAAGCCATCTACAGTTCAAAATAAAATGTAGTATTGTACGACAACCGACGAAAAAGAGTTCAACAAAACCTGTCAGCAGCATTGATAGCGCATTCGTATGAAATGTTCTCATTGACCAGTTTTTCAAACTTCCGCACAAACATCTTTTGCTTGTTGAAAGCTTTTATCGATGCCAGTCCATCAACAGTCTCACAGACGTGTGTGTAAATGGGAGAGCGAGAATTTGAACTCAACCACTTCAACTGGCAGACAGTCGGTAGGTAGTAGTGCTGATTCAGCAAACAAAAATTTATTTATTTTTATTCGAGTTAAGAAAATTTTTTTCTTCAAAATACAAACTTGAAGTGCAAAAAAGAAGAAAAGAAGGATGAGAACCACGGAGAAATACAAAGGAATGGTGATGACAACAACGACAAGGGTTCCCACGAATGAGGTCAGGTGATAAATAATTCGATGAGTTAGATCGGCCAATGTCAAGTCGAGAACGTCCAAATCTTTTGAAAACCTTCATCGGAAAATAACATCGACGTTGTTTCTATTTAATAATTTTCATCTTAACATGGAGGTCACTTTTTATACTTTACCTAAACCGTTTAAATGCGATTGTCTTGAAATATTAAAATTATTATTCAGAAAGCCAAATAAGTTTACAAAAATTTGATGTCAGATCAAATATTTTTACCCATACTTGTTACTCATTTTTTCAAATAATTTATTTTATAAGTCAATGGCAAACATTGAAAAAAATGAAATGATTTCAGAAACAAATGAAATAAATTTTGAAATGAATTCTGAAATAATTGAAACGGTGACCTATTGATGATCTGACCGGAAGATACGCCGTAGTAGAAGGTCATTGTTGACCGAATGATGCGACGTGCCATGGATGAATGCATTGTTTCAGAAGCATTTATTAATGTCTTGGCTCGCGTAATCGAGTACATGAATAAGAAGGCAGCTGTGAAAAGCATTCGCTCTAACTCATTTAATTTTAACCAACGGTCACAATTATGTACACATAGACACACTTATAGAAATATTTTATGTGTAAACGAAGTGCCTTATGAATTCAACAATTGTGAAACCGAAGAGATAAAAATGTTGCGTCATGAAGCAATTATTTAAAAGCAAGAGATCAATATATTCGCAAAAAAATAAATAAGTCAAAAACTACTGCTGACCGTGTCCAAGTAACAAAAGTCCGTAGAAACGAATATAATAATTGACAAGACTTGTGTAGGTCGGATCAATTGGCTTAACATTGTTTAGCTGGACGGTAACATTGCTGAAGTAAGTGCCAAATGTATTTTGATTTGATCCATTTTGGAAGTTGCTAAAATTATTATATAAATATAAAAGTTGTTTATCAGCTGTCCAATAGGTAATCCAAACGTGAGACATGGTTTGAAATGCCTTGAAAATTATGAAACAAGCAACTGATATAAAGGCCCATTTGAATTTCAGCAATTTCAAATAAAACTTATAAGATGACCAAGTTATCTGCGTGTTAAAAAGTTAATAAAATAATTTTTATAAATCTGTTACAAAATTTTTTTAAATGACTTATTTTCAAAGTTATTTTAACCATTTGTACGACCTTTCCAGTTAACTCTTTGTTATAATCCAAGCCCGTGTCACATTTGTCATTTGATTCGTAAGGCCTTTAGGAGGAGAAATAAAAAGTAAAGTTTTAAGAGCAAATATTCTTAAATGAAATAGTCGGAAAAAATAAAACCAGTCGTTATTCTTTTCACTCTGTATATTATTTTTGTCAACTTTTCTGAAACTTTTCAAAACTTTATTTATATATCTGCCGTTGTTCATGAGTTGCTGGTAGGTGCCTTGCTCAACGATACAACCTCCATCCAGCACAACAACCTGGTCGACATGGGGGAGTATGTTCACTGCATGAGTCACTAACAACCTGGTCTGAGTTGTATCAAATACAACATCATCAGTGGTTATAAATTGTGGAACTATTTTTTTAAAATGATTAATAAACTTCCATATTTAGCCGAGTGAACCTTGTTTTTGAGCATGCCGTGTGGTCCGATGAGGCTGTCGAAGATGTGCGTGGCGACGTGTGAGTCAACAGCACTGAGTGGATCGTCGAACAGGTACACGTCACAGTCCTGGTAGATGCTTCGGGCCAAGCTCACTCGTTGCTTCTGACCACCGCTCAAGTTTATGCCCTTTTAAAATATGTTGATTCATGCTTTAAAAAATAAACGCTGCTGTTTTAGGTTAGATTCAGCCAGTGATGGGCATTCAAAAAATGTTTTACACTAAAGTTTCAAACAAATTGAAAAATTGATCACACGATTAAATTTTCACTTTTTCGCCAATTTGTGTTAAGTCTCCAGCCGGCAACTGAAGAATGTCTTCGGCGAGTGCACACGCGTTAACTACTTCATTGAACTTCTCTTCGTCGTACGCCTCACCCAGCAGAATGTTGTCTCGCAGAGATGCGTTCATGATCCACGCTTGTTGGGGCACGTAACCCAGTCGACCCTGATGTGAAATCAAACCGTTTTTTTTTAATTTGTTTTGGTTTTGGAATTAACTGATTAATTAATTAATTTGTCGTAAAAAAGATATGTAACACTCACCTTCATTTGAATTTGACCGTAAGCTAGAATCAAATCTCCCAGAATAGCCGATAATAGGGTTGACTTTCCTGAGCCAACTTGACCGACAACAGCCGTCAACGAATTGTCCACTATGTTTAAATTGATGCTGTCGCGGGTCAGGCACAGATCGTGTTAAACTGTTACAATTTATTTTCTCTTAAATTCAACATTTATACTTTCTTACTTTTCGAGAGCCAGATGTCCATTTTTAAATCGGTTGAATGAAGCCCATGATATTTTCAATGCAAATTCTCCTTAATGGAAAATGTACAAAACTCTAAACAGTAATTTTCAAATTGGGTAAATAAGTAGCATAAATATTTTACGATCATATGTAGATACGACACTTACCATTTGTAGGCAGTTTTCCGACATAAAACGATCGATTTGGCAATTTTAGAAATTTTTCTATTCGATCCATGGCAACTTGGTTCTGTAAATGTTAATTTCACAATAATTTGCTCAATAAATACGGAACAATTCAATGAAGTTGAAACTATTATATTACATCAGTGACAAAAATGTGAAGCAAAATGTTTTTCAGATGTTCATCACTGTCTCATGTCACAAAAAAGAAGTGTTAAGATTGTGAATGGTGTGCTTGAATGTCGAGTTGAATGCATTAAATTTAAAATAATTGTTCATAAGACAGTAATGATATTCTTAAAAACGGAGTCTTCAATTCTAGCTGCTATTGCATTCAGGATCACTTCATCAAGGACGCCACTGGTTAAATAATGCCACATTCAAATTTCAAATATGTTCAAATTTCTAAAATTTTCAGATCTGAATATCACCATAATTTTTTTTACAGTTCCCAGTGATTTGATGCAACAAATTATTTGAAAAAATGTCAGACATAAAGAGTTAGTTGAGTTCTAAAATAATCAACCAGCCTTTGCAGAGATGTTGATAATTATAGGCACCAAGAAGAATTCGTGTTGGATGACGTTGAACATCGCAAATGACGTGAAAGCTGTTTTAGCGCTCAAGTACCCGACGTAATAGGAATACACGGCAAACGTTGCAAATGTTATCTGAAAAAAATTCCACACAAAAATTTTTGTGGGAGTGTGCAAAGATTTTATGGGCAAAACAGTATAAAATGAGTGAGGTGGATGAAATTTTAAATAAAAATGCTAGGAATAATTTTACAACGTTATATATTATCAGTTTTATCTGCTGATTGCGATTATTAATAGCAAGAAAATTAGGTTAGTTAAAAACGTGGTAATGAACATAACAATTTAAGAAAATTAAAATAAACTAAAATAACGTTGTAAATGTTAATTTAGATATTCAAACTATTAATATCTTTAAAAGGAAAAACCCAACTGACCAAATTAGGAATAAATAATGAAATTGTAAAGTTGGCGCCACTAAGATATAGTACATGTTGTAAACTATTGAGTTCCCTCTTTCGAAGATCCGCCAATTTCTTCTCAAAAAAGTTCTCCCAAGTGTACAACTTCAACAACTATTTTTATAAACGATGATTCGTGTTAAATTCAATTGAAGAATACGAGTATTTGATAATACTGAACAGCTTGAATTTTGCGAAAAAAGAATTCGTTAATTTAAAATGATCTACAATAATCCAACTGAAATATTATATAATGAAAACTGCAAATGTAGTTCAATTGGCTGGTCAGTTTTTGTAAACAAAATTTAGGATTTAAAAAAAAAAATAAATCACTAAGACTTAAAATTTTTGATGCCACTTAGGACAAATTGTTTAATTGTTTAATTTGAAAACGTTTAACCTCTGTATAACATGTTATATATATACATTTTGTGATATTATATTGACTTTCTTTTTTCAATCTTTTAAATTACCTGAATCTATGATCATGAATCATGAAATGTTTGTAGTTCTCTAATTGTTTTGTATGTAGATAGTTAAACGTTATGAGATAAAAATAGCAAACAAACAACCTTTATATTGTTTATGATTTCAGATAGCAGTTTCAGTCTTTTGTCTTTCCATTTAATTTGCGAGATCTTTTAAAAAATACGATGTAATACTTTTAAAAAATACACATGTATATCTTCCGAAATTTAAAAATTTTTTTATTTTATAAATTCACTAATTAAATTAATGATAAACCAACCTGGAAATTTTTAAGAATGTTTGAAATGATGATTGCTGTGGTGAGAACAAAAATTGTGATGCCGATGAATGCGAAGATTGCACTTCCGAGTAGATACCACTGTACGATAATTGCAACGCATACTTGAAGTGGAATTGCCCAGATGAGACCGATATTTGCAAAAAACTCACCCGCGATGTAAACATCTGTTGAGAGCAAGTTAATCACTTCACCAGTTGTCGTGCCTGTAATACTTTCTTTCGTTCCGGAAGAACTTTCACCGTACCTATTCAAGAGCATCAACTGCAAAATTATTTGAACGAATTTTAATATAATTTCGATATAAATAAAAATTTAGAACATAAAAATAATCTAAATTTTTAAAAATGACAAATCAAACATTTAGTTATTATTTTCATAAAATAGGATAAACAGAGTAATCGTTCATGATATTTTTCTTCATTAAAAGCAGAATAATGTAATAAGCGACAATTCTTTAACTTTTTTTACAAAAACCAAACAATATTTAAATAAAAATTTAGTTTTCATATTTCAATGGAATAAATAACAAACCTTCCGATAGATTGCTGACGTCAGCGTAGAAGTAGTTGCTAAGTTGACTTCAGTAGAGACAAACAACTTCCTTTGAAATGACATCGACTCCAAAATGTAGCAGGCAAACATCGCCGAGACTATTAGAACTCCATTCCACGTTGGCATGGAGCGGTTTTCAATAAATTGAATGAACACACTTCAGATTTTAAAAATTTTTACTTTGCATTATTTATTGCAACAGTTAAACAAATTCATTTATACTTCAGTAAAAATGGCATAACGTTCATGCATATAAGATCCAGAAAAAGATATAAACTGATTAGGAATATCTTGGATGCAAACAGCCGAATCAAAGTAAAAGTTAAAGAGGATCTGCATTGAATTTAAAGTTATGTTTAAATCAATAGCTCATGAGTTGTTGACATCAATTAAAATTATTGCCATCGACCTGCTAGAGCTCCAAAGTTGATCGAAATTAACTCTACAGCATCCAGCTTCCAAATCGGGTTTCACTCTCCACAAATCACAGATGGACAAACTCCTTTTGTAGCCTTTTACTAACAAGCTGTATCCAAAATAAGAAATACAAAATATTATTGTTGGAAATTAATTTTTTTCTATTAATTCTACGACACATATAATAAATTGTTAATATCGTTCGAAATACGTTCGCAGAACACAAGAAATATTTTATTTGATTAATATGGTCAGTTCTAAGAAAGTTTTATTGTTTCAGTTTGGTTAAAAATTAAGAGGAAAATATTTTTAAATAATCTGTTTTTTATCACTCTATCCTATATTTTGTAAAACTCTAATGAACAAAATAGGATACATGTTAAAACTGACGAAATTTATATAAATACTTTATAATCCAGAAATAAAACATTTTGTTGGGCACTGAAGATCTGAACTCAGGTGATGCGTTCTGCAATAATTTTATTTTTAAATAAGAATATAGTTTTTGTCAAGGTGTTTATTCAGCCGGTTCAATGGCAACATACTCGGTCGGTAGCTTGGGCAGGATCATAACTGGCGAAGCAGTTTAAAATGAACAAGCAGCTAATACTGAAGGTGAAGCTCGCCGTGATGACAACCGTTAGTATTTGCCTCGACGCCTCTGCAAACTGCAACGATTTGCCGTTAGTGGTAAAATATTCTAAAATAATAAAATAATAATGCCGTCGTCCAGTTTAAATCACAATTTTTAAATTTAACTACACATTACACAAGCGTACCAAATAGTTTAACATAACAGGGCTTAAAGAGGTTCAGTAAAGAAGTGCCCGTGTGGGAGCCACTGCCAGTTAATTGTCGTCCAAACTTGATCTTAAAATTTTGTTACCATCAATACATAGAAGTAGTAGTTTTGTTGTCTTACTTTCGTTACTATGTAAAGTAAAATGATTGTGAAGGTTTGCATTAGTTCAATTGAACGATTTTATTTATTCTAGATAATGGATGTCTTGTACATGTTTAGTGAAGTAATAAAATGTGCGTGTATAGAAATGTATGCGCGTGTGTTTGTGTGTTTGTGTTTGTGTGTGTGTTGTGTGTGTGTGTGTGTGTGTGTACTGTCTTCTTGTTCTGTGAGTTAATAAAAATGTGTTATATGCGTGAACAAAGATATTTTTATTACATATGAACTTTTGGCTTGAGTTCACTGATAATAATGTTATGTTATATTATGTTATGTTATGTTACGTTACGTTACGTTGCGTTATGTTATCACTCTACAATGTTGTCCAATCTTTAGCAAATTAGAAATTATATAAACAGATATAAATGAGAAAATACAGAAATAAATAAGCAATTCAATAAATGAGTAAACGAACAAATATAGGAAGAAAGAATGGAGTAGTTATTGTATAGACGAATGAATGAATGAATGAAATAAATCTATCAATTTATGTGTATAATAATATAATACGTCACAAATCATTCAGCCACAACCTCAATGAAGAATCCGCATACATTCATTACTGTGACTATAGCTAATAAATGTAATAAGCGCAGA
>NW_008705254.1:3004740-3056435 GCF_000326865.2 Helobdella robusta
ATTTTATATTCTTATATTGTGTTTTTCTTAACGCAGATTGTACCTACGTAGTAACTCTTGACAATATCAGCAACCAAGTCGTGAGGTAGGTAATATCGAAAAAGATGCTGTGAAACATTAAAGTAAATTTTAAGTAAAATATTGTTATTAATTTACTGAATAATTCAAAAAAAGATCGTCTACATAGACAACTGTACCGTTTTGAAATTGCAACATACCTACTACTACAGATTGCGCCTGATGAGAAAAAGTAACAACATTTGCTTTAAAGTTATCACAAACAAAATTTATTGCTTCACCATTGCCTGAACTTAAAAAATATATCAAATAATCGTAAAAATAAAGAGTAGCCCTCAATATAAAACTGAAAGTCGTATTCAAATGCTAAAACTAAATTGATCGTACGTGAATTCATGAAAAAATTGTAAAAATTAAGAAATTGCATCATTTAATCTTAATAAAACCTCAACCATTGAAAATTTGTATAACAGAAAATCATGTTTTAAAAAAGCTGGTAAAGGATAAAAAAGCACGAAAAATATTTTGAAAATTTTGTACGTTTTAAGGCCAACGTTAACATGCTGCACTTATGGGCAGGTTTCAAGCAGAAACACACGACGTATTCATATCAAACACCATTCAAGGATTAACATGTCAGCGCATTGCAATGTGTCGTTCAACTAATCATACAAGCAATCGGATGCCCCCTCCCCGTGCGTGGAGTACACCTGCATGGCCCCCAACTGCAATTTTCCTTACTTTATACGAGGGCACTAACAAAAGCTCATTTAATGAAGTTGTTGAAAAACTATTTACCAAAGTCGATTGCATTTAAATTAAAAATTATGTCGAATACTGATTAATTATTCAACAGATCCATTTGTTAATTAGTCAACAGAACACTGAACACCGTATATAAATGTGTAAAATAATAATATAATATATATGCTTGTGCGTGTTCATTGTTCAAAATAACTGATCCTATTAAGGTTAATTATAGAGAAAGAAATTAAGAGCTGAATGGTTGAGGCAAGAAGCAGGTGTTGAACTTTCGGGTTGTAAATAAATGGACAATAATAGTGACCGCCGTTAATTTATTCATCAGCTGATGGTATGAACAAAATAAAAAATTAAAACTAAAAATGTATAAAACAAAAATTATTATTGAAATGATAAAATAACAACAGGTAGAATCATCGGTGGAAAAATTGAACCAACTAATAAACAAATAAATAAATATTTCTGTAAAATTAATATTTTAATAAATTAACATATTAGTAAAAGTACAATGAAATTATTTTATTTCCCGTAAACAAGCAGATCAAATCACACGTAAACAACGACGACTTTATATGAAACGTGCTTCAAACTGTGCTAAATAAATTAAAAGAATGGATGGATTACACATCTGCAACAAACATTTGAGAGCTGAGACCGAGTTGTTTGTTTCAGTAATTCAAGTCTTTCAACTGCTGAACAATGTGTTTAAAGCTCTTACATTCTGTTACAGCCATTTTAATATAATTTGTATTTCAAGTTATACAAGAATGCGTCAAATTTTACTGTTAAGTTTTTTGAAAAAATTAATTTTAAAAGAATCTGCGATGAAATATATCAACAAGTGTTTAATTGAATACCAGCAACCAATCTGTGCAGTGAATACATGAACTAGAAGAAAATCTGACTCACAACAAAAAGAAAATTAAAAAAATCACCAACTAAATATAAATAAAATTGTGGTTTTAAAAAGTTTAAAATTATGTGCCGATGTTTTAATAATGCAATTTTTAAATAAAAAATAAATAAAACTAATAAAACAAAAAATAATGAAATATTTAATAAAAATCAAATGAAATCTTAACGAATACCACAGATTTCCTAGCAACATTTGCATCACATCCGTTACGATCGTATGACGAAGGCGCGAGTCGAATCGTTAACGAAAAACAAAAAATAAGAAATCAAAAAAATATATAATAAATTATGCATTAAAAATATCATTATGTCAGAAAATATGCCCAAGAAATAAAACAATACTCAGAGAGTTGATGGCATTCCTATCATTCAAGAGCCGATATTTAACTTCCAAATTATATTCCTCTATACATGAAAAAAATAGTTCTGTTTAGTTGCCCCGCAACACACCTTGGTCCATGTGCAGTATTCTGAAAGTTTACATAAGAAATAACAATAAGTTAGAAAATGTTATAATAATTTACAATAAATCACAATAATAAGTTACAATAAATTACAATAAAAAACTGAAAACCAACAAATGTATATAACAATGAATGAATGACCTGTCACAACTGGCAGTTGAAGACATGCGGTGTGCTATGATGATGACGGTACAATCTTTGAACTCCCTGCTGATCGTCGATTGAATTAATTTGTCCGTCTCAAAGTCAACGGCTGGTGTTGTGGTTTGTTAGGACGAAATTAAGTATTTACAACATAAATCAAATTGAAAAGAAGCGACATACATTGAATTGATCTATTAAATGTTAGTGAAACAAAATAAACCGACTTTTTAACTTAAAATTTATACAGGACCTCGAAAAAAAATTATCAAACCTAGAGTTGCTTACATTTCTAATACATTCTGTTAATTTAGCGGAACAAACAAACATGTAACGATATTGAAAAACTAAAAATATTTTAGTAGCAAGTAACATTTGTAACCACAACTACGTTTAGAAAGATTAAACTTCCAATTTAAGATCTCTAACCCGCGGTAGCTTCGTCCAAGATGAGGATTGAAGTTTTGTGGAGCAGAGTTCGAGCCAGGCACAGAAGCTGACGCTGGCCAACACTTTATGGGACAGTAATATGGAGTAATCATAAAAAAATCATTTGATGCTTTTTAAATAGTCATTTCAACAAATGAATCTTAATATTTTTTAAAAAGTAAATTAGATTTATAAGCAAACATCTAGGCATATAAACAAGTTGACATTTTTAACGGATTTTAAAACAAGCTAAAACATTTTCTACACAAGCCTAAATTGTCATCAAATGTAAATTCAAACCAAAAGCATTTCGTAAAACTACAGAAGACATTGAACTCTTGTAACCCCACCTAAAATTGTTACCATTGGCTTCGCAAAAGAAATCGAGTTGACCGGGCAGCGACTTGATGACATGAAGCAAACTGACCTGCTCCAGTGATTTCCAGATAACTGCATCACTCCCCTTATGCTCAGATGTCGGATCGAGGTTCATTCTTATCGTGTCACTGAATATGAACGGGTCCTGCGTTGAAATTTCGTAAAAACAAAATTATAATAAATTTTCTGAATTATTTCATTATTATTTATTGTCGCTGTCTTATTTAAACATTTGAAAACTGGCAGATTGTATTTTAAACAAGACACGTTTGTCAACAACCATCAACCAGTGCAGCCATTTCAATGTAGAAAACACAAGAGAGCACAACAACAGAGGCAGCTCGATTTCGAATGATAACTATGAAGTTATTGACTTATCAGGTAAGGCTCATGGAAGAAACTTTCAACAATCCAAAGGCAAATGAATGAACGCATGCGTCGATGTCTTAAGAAAGTCATTGTTTGAGAGTTAAATAATTGGAATCGGAGTTGATTGATAGCAACATGCTTTTGACAACAAGCAAAAGGTCATTTAATTCATTCTAATTAAATTTATTTTAAAAAAACAGTAAGATTATCTTAAGATATTATACAAACTTGACTTACGTAATCAAGTTATGTTTTGAAAAGGTGGAAGCCAATTCAATTTAAAAATAAAATATCAGATAAAAATAATTTTTACTTGTGACAGAACGGTAATGTTGGATCTCAAAACTTTCAAAGGCAACTTGGAAATGTCATAATTATCTATGTAGATGGAACCTTCAGACTGACTGAAACGGAAGAGAGCTGAGATCAAAGAACTCTTGCCAGCCCCTGTACGACCCATGATGCCAACCTGCATGTGAGGCATCCCACTATCGTTGAAGTCATTTGAATGCTAAATAATATCAACGTTTTTACTAAAATATATTTACCTTTTCTCTAGATTTGATCAGTAAGTTAACGTGTTTAAGGGCATAGTCCAAATCCTCTCTATACCTCATACTGTAGTTTCTGAATTCTATCTGACCATTCTTAAATAAAAAATTTCCCTTACATTCTTCCTGCTTCAACCTGGAACCTAAACGATTTATTGAAGAAAAAAAACGTTGGCTAATTCATTGCCAATTAAACAATAATTTCACCAGCAGTAATTAAAAATACCATTAAATTTAATTTATTAATGAAAAGTCAAGAAAAAAAACATTAACTTTTATAATGCGCCAACAAGTTCTGCTTAACTTCAACTTCGTCCCCCCCGTTCTGAACATCTTCACTGAAGCAATCATCAACAGCCTCCACGTCAACATTCAAATATTCTTGCAGTCTGAGGAGAGACACCATGGTCGTCTCCATGGATGAGTGGATCTTTATGAGGTAGCAGAGGAAGAAGGAGTCCTGGTGTGGTGTTTGGGTTCGTATACACAACTATGTATCTAAATACATCACGCATGAAATTAAATTTGTAAAAAATTATTATAAGATCAGTGTGAGAAGAATGTTTGAGGTGGAAAGATGTAACTGCATTACAGTCAAACACAACCCACTATTAGCAACAATTAATTACTGCAAACGACAACCAGTTTCATTCATCATTAGAGTCACTCATGCAACAGCATCATCACAAATGACTCGCCAGTCAACCAACCTGGATTGTGGCAGCCATGTAGTAGCCAACTATGGAGCCATTGAGTGATGAGCGATTCACTATTGAAAACACCGCAGCAAACAATGTTACCAGACATCCAATAAATTCTAGCTGAATTGACAGCCATCTATTGATATAAGTTTTAATGTTAGGAAAATTTTAGAGATAAACTTAAAATCTCTGTTAGCGCATCAACACGTAGAAATGAGAATTGAAATACTTTTTATAAAAATAAAAATTCAGAAATATCATAATCTCGTTTGGTTGGTTTTGTCGTCTTAATGTTTGAGCAGGTTGGAAAATGGTAATTCAAAGTCGAAAGTAACACAAATTACAAAAAAATGTATATATACGCGTATGTACATAACTAACTCATTATCTGATGATGAAAAGCAATAATGAGTACCAAAAAATACTGAATTATGCAAATTTGAAAAGTAATGAAATTTTAAATGAAAATATTTATAAAGTAGACAAAAGATGACACGCAAAAGCGGCAAAGCCAATAGACAAATCAGCAAAAAAGTTAATTAAGATATGCGCCCTAAGCAACCTATCAGCAGCATTGATGGCACAACTGTAGACTGTATTCTCATTGACGAGCTGGTCAAATCTATTCATAAACATGCTTTGTTTGTTGAAAGCTCTCATAGATGTCAGTCCATCAACAGTCTCACAGACGTGTGCGTAAATTGGGGAGCGAGAATTTGAACTCAACCACTTCAACTGGCAGACAGTCGGCAGGTAGAAGTGCTGAATGGATTATTTATAAACCATCTAAACTAGACTTTTAAGCAAAATGACATTTGTTGAACATGCTCTAAAGTCCTTAGGTTCTGTCACAGTTCAATAATACAAATGCAAATAATACAAATCTAATATAAACATTCCAATAAAAAATTTTGTATACCGAATTGATAACATGAAATGGTTTAATGAACTTTTGAACAAAAAAAGTCAAAAATTGAAATAAAGTACAATCCGAAAAATAATTATAAAACCTGCAAGGAAAGGAACAGAGCCAACAAAAGAAGTACCACGGCAATGAATGCGGGGACAGAAAATGAAACGACCAAAATGGTGGCAGTCAGTGAAGTCAGCACCGTCAACCACTGATGTGTGAGATCAGGGAGAGTGTTGTCAATCGCATCCAAATCCTTCGAAAATCTTCAAGGGAAGATGTCGATCATTAACAATTCACAAACCAGATATATAGTGCTTATTTGTTAAACAAGAAATTAACAGGAAAATGTTTTTGGTTTCAAGGTGTAGGTTAAAAATCATGGATCTGAGATAAATTATGAAACAATATGTAGATGAGGATAAAATTAAAAAAATGAAACCTGTTGATGATCCTGCCGGTGGGTGTGCTATAAAAGAAGTTCATGGTGGCGCGCATGATCCGATGAACCATGGTAGAGTGCAGCCGTTTGCATGCCTTCACTGACGTCTCAATACGAACCACGCAGTACAAGATGACGAAGAAGGCTGACAAAATAATTACAAAACATTATGAAATAACTGTTTCATTGTGCTAATCTTGAAAACATGAGCGAGACAATTTGAAAATGTCAACAAACATCCACCCGACTTTCATCATACATAAAAATTACTACAGTTCTGATTAGAAAAAGTTAACATGGAGAAACTTTTCAATAAAATTGTGGCGAAAAATATCTGATATCCAACCATGTGCCAGCAGCAAGAATCCGTACCTGCTCACGTAATGCATAACCCCATCTTCGTAATTATCGTAAGTGAACGTGAAGGCGTTCAACCCGTTATAACTCCTAGCTGCAGCGCCAGCGTCGTTAGAATTGATATCACTTGCGTTTATTATGTCTCCTGTGCTATGTGAAGTTTGGTTGTAGATGTTCAACGTAATATTGCGATTAAAGCCTGCTCCGTATGAGCTATTTTCAATATTTCCATTATAAAGTTTGAATAGGTGACGATCACCAGTCCATCGAGTAATCCAGATGTAAGAGAGGGTTTGGAAGGTTCTGAAGATTAGGAAACAGGCAACGGCTAGAAAGGCCCACTTATACTTCAACAGAGTTAAGTAAAACCTGTAAGCTGACCATGTTACCTGAGATAGTTGATAACGATTATTTCACTAAAAGTAAAATAATGGAAATTTTGAAATCCAAACTAACAAATGATAAGCAACAATTCAAAAATCCAACCTACCTTTCCGATTACTTCTGGATTGCCAAATAAATTAGCTTTCCCTTCTGCTACATCATCAACAACGATCGTATCACTAATTAAAATAAATGTCTAAAATAGTTTCAATGAGACTGTGAATGTATATAAATGACTCACAATTCTGTTCTGTCAGGTTCACGGCTGTTGTCATTAATGTTTCCGTTTCGGAGACCATCATCAAATTTGTCGTTGAGAAGTTTCGCGGCGTGGTCGTTGCTCGTCAGCACCCTGGTTATGTATTTGTCGTTGTTCATGAGTTGCTGGTAGGTGCCTTGCTCAACGATACAACCTCCATCCAGCACAACAACCTGGTCGACATGGGGGAGTATGTTCACTGCATGAGTCACTAACAACCTGGTCTGAGTTGTATCAAATACAACATCATCAGTGGTTATAAATTGTGGAACTATTTTTTTAAAATGATTAATAAACTTCCATATTTAGCCGAGTGAACCTTGTTTTTGAGCATGCCGTGTGGTCCGATGAGGCTGTCGAAGATGTGCGTGGCGACGTGTGAGTCAACAGCACTGAGTGGATCGTCGAACAGGTACACGTCACAGTCCTGGTAGATGCTTCGGGCCAAGCTCACTCGCTGCTTCTGACCTCCGCTTAAATTAACTCCCTTTTTAAAACATTCAACAATTTTAGAAATGTTTCAATTAAAGATCACTCATTCATTTTCAGTCAAATCAAAGGTCGATCAGTTTTAATAGTGCTTGTCAATGTAAAAACAACTGAATAATTTAAAATAAATCCAATCAAACAAACTGCAAAACTGTTGCGAATAAAAAAAATTTTGATATATGAAGGAAACAGGAACGACTGCAACAAGCAACTTACCTTCTCTCCAATCTCTGTCATCTCCCCTTCACTGAGAAGCAATA
This sequence comes from Helobdella robusta, assembly GCF_000326865.2. Taxonomy (NCBI): domain Eukaryota; kingdom Metazoa; phylum Annelida; class Clitellata; order Rhynchobdellida; family Glossiphoniidae; genus Helobdella; species Helobdella robusta. The sequence continues at coordinate 3,012,570 of NW_008705254.1, forward strand.
AATCTTCAGTGAGAGCACATGCGCCGATTATTTCATTGAACTTCTTTTTCTCATATGGTTGGCCTAACAAAATGTTGTCGCGAAGTGATGCGTTCAATATCCAGGCTTCCTGAGGTACATAAGCTATACGTCCCTAAATTTTAAAATCATTCACTGGGTAAAAGGAAGTCCCTTTGAAAAGTCTAATCAAAACTTGAAAAACTGTTAAAACACAATTTTAAAGAAACAAGTAACTGTTATATTTATTTAAAGAAAAATTAAGAAACAATTACATAATAAATAACGAATCATACACTCTGCTGACCTTAACTTCCACTTGACCTTGAACTTTATGAAGTTCGCCTAAAATGGCTGACAATATGGCCGACTTGCCTGACCCAACCTGGCCCACAATAGCCACAAGTGATGGTTCCTGAACACGTAGGTTGATGCTGATTTTGAGTAGTTTATTTTATTTTTTTATCGTTTGTAGAGAGTGATTAGTGAGAAATTTTTTAAATTTCGAATTCTGCACTGAAGTACGCTATGCACATGTCTCTATTACAATCAGAACTCATTTTTTGTAACTTTTACACTTAATACATAAAATTATTATTATAATAAAAATTTATTATTAATCTATAATTTATTCAATTATTATTCTAATAATAATTTATACTAATACTACAGCAAGAAAATTAATAAAACAATTACTTGCTGAGAACGAGAGGACCCACTTGAGACCATTTGAATGAGCCATCCGTTATCACAAGTGACGTTCTTTTATCTTGTCATTGTCACAATTTTATTTATTTATTTTATTTTAATTTATTTATTTAATTATTTATTTGGTTACGTCATGGTTAATACATTACCAAGACAATAAAAAGGTTTAACGTTTCAACAATTTTAAAAAATTGTAGCAAATTGTAAAATGACCTCCCACTGTTGCCGATTCAGTGTCAGTGATGTTTTCTACATAATTCATTTGCTCAGTAAGCCTGAGGAAATTTTCAATTCTTCTCAGAGAAACTCTGGACTTTAAAAAGCGTTAATAAATCATCGAAACGAAATAAAAACAAAGTTGAAACTGTAATTTTGAAAAACACACTTTAATTGAAAGAGTGATTATGACAGGTGTGAGATAGAGTTGAAATTGGAAAAGACCAAACAATGAGAATGATGTGAAGGCCACTCTGGCGTCCAAGAAACCAACATAGAGCGAGTAAACAGAAAACGTGGCAAACGTTACCTTCGTTAGTTTGTTTGTTTGTTTGATTGTTTGTTTGTTTGTTTGTTTGTTGTCAATTAATTGTTTTAAATTTGTCATACACATTTGATCACGCTGAATTACTTAGGCAAGCTATCATTAATATGCTCAAACACAAGAACGCTCACCAAATTAGGAACGAACAAGGATATGAACACGTTTATGCTGTTGAGGTAGAAAAACTTTTTCAAGCCATTCAACTCAAAGCCCCTCAGGTCTGCCAACTTCTTCTCAAACACACTCTCCCACGTGTAAAACTTCAGCAACTGCATTTCAAATAAATATAATTCTGCGCTATTAGATATTATCATGTAGCTTCAAGGCAAGACAAACAAAATAAGAAAAAAAATTACCTTTATTTTGTTTAAAATTTCATCTAAAAATTTCAATCTTTTGTCTTTCCATTTCATCTGGCGAATCTAGTTGATTTTGTTGTGTATTGTGATCACTTGCAGATAAAAACTTTTGACAGATATGGAACTTATGAAGAAACTATCAATAGATACATAATTGCTCGTTACTACGAACGACAAAACTGTCACAAGAGCATCAAATGTAGGCGTAAGTCAAGTAGGAAAGATGGCGGAAGAAATTAAACAACTCGATAAACTTATGGAAACTATGGCTTAATAATCAGAGGAAAACAATTGAATGGTTAAGGAGATAAAAACTTTATTAAAAATACTGAGAGATTTCGCATACATATTACGTGTAGTAAACTGGTTTCAGCATATAGAGCTAAATAATAACTACTCCAGTTATATAATAGTTAATGGTCTCAAAATAACAAGAAGAAACTAAGGATTGCAATAATTTGACTCTTAAAAAAAACAACAGCATGATAAAACAACAGCATGGATAGAATAGAGTATTAGGTGCTAAAATTTCTTCAGAACAAAGGGCATCATTCATTAACTTGTTTGAATTGCAAGGCAAGGCGGAAATAACTGCAAGTGGAAGAGTATTTGTGATTTCTATACATTCACTTCAAGTTATAGAAAAAGTACTAAGAATGAAACAGGCTTTTATTTAGGCAGGAGAATGATGTGACATGTGATAAATGAAAATTGAAGATAATAAATTACATATGGCTGAAAACATGAAAAAAACGCAACATAAAGATATTATATTAATCCTACATCAAACCTAAAATGTCTGATAAAAAAAACTTAAAATTAGCAATAAACATTTAAAATGAATGTAAAAAAATTTAAAAACTTGATAGGCTTTCAAAGGATAAGATATTGCTGCAACAGTGATGACGACAATGATGATGATACTAATGAGAATGATGATAGCACGTCCGAGCAGGTGCCAAAGTAAGACAATCAAGAGGATAATTTGGAGAGGTGTGGCCCAGATTAAGTAGGAGTGTGAAAAAAATTCACCAACTATATAAACGTCAGTTGACAATAAGTTCAGTATTTCGCCATTTGTGGTGGCTGTTACAGAGTTGTTATTTGTGGAATTTCTGCTTTTGTGGTGTGCCAACTTTCTAGACGATGATAAAAAAGACTGTTTGCTGTTTAAGTCTAAGCTTATTAGCTGGAATACAAAAAAAAATTGATAAGATATTAACTGAAAAATATTTAATTTGATTAAAGCACGTGTCACCTTGTTGTAGATGACAGCAATGAGGGTTGATGTGACTCCGTAGTTCACCCTTAAACCTAAATAAGTCATCCGTTGGTAGCTGATCGATTCTATTGCGTAGATGACGAAGAAGAGGGTCGTGATAACAACTCCATTCCAGAGAGGAGCGGATGGGTTGTCGAAGAATTTTATGAAGATGCTGAAATTTCAAGTAGGTTATGATCAATAGTAAAAATAAATCAGTGACGAGTTAACTTGAACAAATATAAATATGTATATGCAAAGAGCAGTGCTGTGTTTGCATGGATGTACACAACCTACACGGCGTGAGAGTTTAACATGCGTTGGCAGCTAAACGAAAAATTAACAATTAACATGAACAATTTCGACACTTGTAGAGCGGCATATTGAATGTTTAAAAAAAATTTAGAGGCAGCATAAATATAACAAAGTTGAAGGGGAATTAAAATAAATAAGTAAAATAATAACCTTAATATCATAGGAACGGTAAACATGCAGAAGATAGCAACCAGCATGAACAGGTACGACAACATGAGATTGCAAGAGAACATTTTAAATAAAACCTTCAACAATGAAGTGCTGTTGAAAAAAAAATGAAGAATTCTATTTCAACGACCTTTAACAACTTTTAAAAATTTCACGTGTCTTTTTATATTAATATCGTTATGGACGTCGTTATTATATTATTATTCATTAATTAAATAATTAATTAACACAACGATCCTAACTTTTTGGATGTTTTGATCTTGTTGAAGTATGTCCTACAGCGAGATGCCTCCAAATCATCATCCACTGTCCACAAATCTTTCATCGACAGGCTGCTCTTGTAGCCTTTGATCAACAACCTTAATGGAAAGAAATTAGTTTTTCCTTGATTAAACTTTTAAATTGTAAATACTATTTTAAAAAAATTCTCAAAAATGCATCTTAAAAATTGTTTTTTGGATGAAACGAAACTAAAAACTACAGTTGAATAAGTTACATAACCAATAACGATAGACCAAACCTTTACATGGAACATCACGTTAAGCAAAGTTTAATAGCACAACAGAGTACATATTGAACTTTGAAAAAAATTATTAGGAACAGCTTTTTTTTAATTTCTTACTTAAATCAATGTAAACACTTAATGGCTGGGTTATGAAAACAGGAGTGATGATAAAAAGCATACAGTGCAATAAAAACATGCATGAACCATTTCAAGAGCATGAATAAATTTCATGATAAACAACAGACAAACAAACAAGCAAACAAACAGACAGACAGAAACAGACAGACAAACAAACAGACAGACAGACAAACAAAAGCACTCACTTATACACCCAGGTGTAAGTGAGAACACACAGCCATGATGACTTCCACTCTGGTGAGGCATCCTATATAAAAAAAAGGTGAAATAAAAATTAAATTTTACTCTAAAAGTATATATGTATATATATATATATATATATATATATATATATATATATATATATATATATATATATATATATATTCTTTAAAGTTGAATCAATATTTAATTAATTTAGAGTAACTTTTACTTTAACTCTAGTAAAACCAAAATAGATGATCATAAACATCACATATAAGTATCTGCCTGTGAAAAACAACTGGAACTTAATTCACTAATTCAATTGCTTACTATGGACCTTGCTATTGTATCCACTATTGTATTTTTTGTTGAAGGTTATGAAACTCATTGGCTATAAAATAAACCATCAAATATATATCTATATGATCTATATCTGAAGACACCAATAAAAAATATAACAAATGGTCAATTATTTTTGGCACATTCCAAAACTATCAATAAAATTTTATAATTTAATTAAGACTACCAAACAGGTTTAGACAATTGCGTGCCATCGCACATTTGTTAATATTCAAGTTAATGTAAATATTAATGTAATGTATAAGGTATAATGTAAGTAAATATTCAAGTTAATGTAATGAAAATAAAAAACATAGCCATTGAAACGAAGAGTGAAACTCCATCATTTACCACATCTATTCCCACAAAATGTGATTATGCTTTGCATGTAGATTCAACACTTTGAAGAGCAAGGAAAGAAAGGGCTATAATGGTATATCTATTCGATCAACTGTGTTCAACAAACGTGACTTTAGAGCCTAGCTTGAGTAACTTATCATTCACCATTCAGACAGACAAACACATACACACAATTTAAAAAACTTTTGAGAAATCGAAGTGAGCATAAAAACGTCAGATAAAGCAAACAAGCTCAAGAGTTTAAGAAACAAAATCAAAAATGTCAACGACAGCAACAATGTAGATGTAGACAAATAAAAACAAAACATAACAAAAAAACAATAAGACTTTCGAGCTGTGCAACGTACTGGCAAAAGTAAATAGTAAATAACACAATGATGACAATATGTATTATATTGTTACACTGTTCATTCAGTTTAAAACTTAATATTTCTCAGTAGCTCAATAAATTTTAAAAGTTAAATAAATACCTGTAACAACTTATAAACTAAAAATTAAATATTAGGAAAATGTTTCATTAGTATATAATTTAACAAAAAACTTAATCCTAAATTCAAGAAAAAGTAAATTTTCAATGTGTGCCAGCAATATCATTTCTTACTGCTGTGAATTTTTTAATAAGATGGGACAAAGTTATTATTTATTAGCAATTAGCAGATCATACTGAAAAATTACAAATGATCGCCAAAATTGGATTCAAAACTGATACACAATAATGAAAAGACTGCCTTAAAAAGTGGGAACAAAAAAAAATAAACCTGAGCAACTGTTTTGACTCCATCAGAATTGACAAAGCAAGTCAGGAGGAGCATCAGGTAAACTTGAAATGAGAACCAGGAGAAAGCAGTTACATAGAGAGCATAATTCTTAGAGATCTGTATAATTTATTTTTAAAAAATATCATCTGCTAATAAAAAATTATGTGACAAACTCACACAAAAAATTTAACTTGAAAGTGTTTTTACACTGCAACAAAAATAATTACAAATAAACACTAAAAAATAAATGAATTGGTAAATTTAAAATTAGGAGGAGTAACCGACCGTAGAGTAATTCCTTCCCCAAAAGAGAACGAATGTATAAAATACCATGGAGAACGAGAGGAGGGTATAGAATGAAGGAAGGCAGAATGAAGTAACTAATCTCTTCTTCTTTTCCATGAGAAGGGTAAGAAATGATACCGCCTGTTAAATATCAGTTGAAACATCAGTCATAAAATCATTGAACAATCTCTATTTTTAAGTAACATACAAACATACATAAGTTATATAAGTTCCATTGTCACATAAGTTTAAATTTATCATAAAATAATAGCATAAAACTATTTATTAAACTGAAATAGCATTTAGATGTATAACAAATTATATTTTAAATATTTGCAAGCATGTAACAACTTACAAAGGACAAAGACATTATAGAAGAGGCTATAACTGATCTGAAATGAACATCGCCCGAGAAATATTTAACAGCGTGATACGATAGGCACAATATGTTTGTTACTAGCATGCTTCCAGAAGCTATCTGTGATGAGTATGGCAATTTTAGGCTTTGTTATCAGTTAATGTAACAATTTCAATAATTCATTCAGATTAATAGTTCAATACAAAATGTTGACACTTATATCAAATTTAATAAATAGGGATACTTCAACAAATTGTTCATTGACTACAACTAAAATTACCTTAACAATTATTTTATAAATAAAAAAAATTATATACATGTTGAGATATTCCATAGCTTGACATGCTTCAGTCAAGCTTTTAGCCAACAGCCAAGCACTTTGACATTATTCCTTAACTTGAAAAAAGTTAATAAAAGAAGAAGAAAATGACTTACCAACTCTAGTTTGGATACAATGGACATATTTTTGATCTTTCTGCCATATTTCAATTTTCTCAAGTAGATCAAAATATAAAACGGGGCAATTAAAATAATGAAGAAGCAAGGAATACTGATTGGCATAATCCATAAAAAACAGCTTGTGAACTCTGGGCTTTCGTTGTCCCAAAAATCTGAATTATTCTAGCAAAATTATATTCATCTTTAAAGTTTTTTCTTGTAAATATGAATAATATCTAAATTGAAATATTCAATAACAGGCAAAAAATTATTATTTCTAAAATGACATTTTGTATCAAATAATAAATTAAAGATTTATTAAAATTTAAAAAAATTTTTATAATTTAAACAAAATACCCAAAAATGATCTCCACAGAAACTCTTCAGTGAAAAAGCAGACATACTACTTTTATTTATTTATTATAATGGATTTTTTAAATTTTATAATTAATAATAAAATAATACCTTTCAGTGATATTATAATTATGTAATAATTATATATTAAACTTTAATTTTTTTTTAATCAGTAGTTTTTTAAAGTAAAGTCAGAAATTTTAGTGCTCTCACTCCCTTAACTAAACTAAACCTTACTCTTTACTGCTAATCTATTCTAGAGAGACTAATACTAATGAGTAGTAATGAGTAACGACTAATCAATGGGGTTATTAAGTTAAAAGTTAAGGCTCAATTTACTTTAGTTAGGTTTAGATTGTAAGTTACAGGTTAAAATCATTAACTGTTAATTAATTTAATTAATAGTAATAAATAAATTATTTATTTATTTTTTTTTTTTTAATTTAATTACAGCTTTACACTACATAGCATAAATACCATTTTATCTCTACAGTAGGCATACTGCTACAATATAAATTATATGTTATTATTTAGTAATTACTTAATAAAATATGCTACACAAAAAGCAAATGCAAGCAATTTTTATTCAACATCTGTGCAACATCTTGTCACTTTAGCAAACATACGCCGCGTATGTATATTAAAATACATACATAAAATAAAATATAAACTCATCATAAACAGTATTGAACCATATTTTACGTAACGATTTACTAAGTACCTCGATGTAAATAAATCGTCGTATGCTCTTTCAAATACGTCCTATTCAAAAGAATTACGTGCATGAATTTAGGCTAAATTCTCAAACCGACCTATACAACTTGGCTGTACTTATATAGATATAAGTTTTCTAATTAAAATTTTATTATAATTATTTAATTTATTAAGTAAAAAACTAAATATATTATTATTCATGTTTGTGACTATATATAAGTTTATATATACATGAGTACAGCCATATAGTACAGCTATATATAAATATAGAAATATTTTAACTTTTCGATTTTTTTTTATGATTCTTTTCATAATTTTTTCGTCACGATGCACGTCATAACATCTTTCGTCACGATGCACGTACAAACTGGCGCTATAAAGAATCACATGAAAGAGTTGTATTTCATCACAAGAGATGCAGTTCTTTGATGGGAGTAGTATATTCTTAGTTTAATACTATCATTCTCGTCGATTGCTTGGACGTTATTTTTTATGATTCTTTTTAAAATTTTTTCGTCACGATTCACGTACAAACTGGCGCTATAAAGAATTACATGAGAAAGAAACACAAAACTAAAATTACTAGACAAATCTTGGAACACAATGTTGAAATCTTACATTACAATAATAAATTATAATTTACGACTAACCGAATCAATACTCATAGAACAAAAATATCCGATAATAAATATTCAACAACGGGCAATTAGAATTCTTCCTACAAATAAATTTAGAAAGGAATCACCGATAAAGAAAACACCTAAAAGTGTTATATTTATCGATAATGAAAACACATAAAAGTGTTATTTTATCGATAATGAAAACACGTAAAACTGTTATATATTTAAATATTATAACAACGTTTATACGATGATGATTATGAGATGATGATGATGATGATTATTATGTCATTCGTTGTCTTTGAACAAACTATTTCAAAAAAATGCCCGCATTTAAAAAATTGAATACGATAAAATATTGTAGTGAACCTTACGCCTATAGTTTAATTTTATATTCTGAACTAAAAAAATCTTGAAGAAATTGATAAAAAAGTTAAGTATGAAGCAGAAATTTGAATCAAGATATTGTTTTGAAACAACAAATATTTATTTCGACCTAATTTATCCACTTTCGAATTTTCGCTCGTTAATTTGAAATGTAGATAAAAGTTGATCACCAACAAAATCCACTAACATGTTATCAAAAGAAAAATATACATATTAATGAGGTAGAAAATAAAAAGATATTTATACATTATTCGACATGTTGACTTTAAAAAATTTCTTTCCCTTAAAGCACTTTTTTAAACCAGTTATTGTCTAATCAACAAAAACGAATTTCTACAATCTAAATTGACAATACTTGGCATAAAATGTATCAATATTCTGTTATGCATACGAGTAGGAATGCGACGGTTCCGAATCCGGATTCGGATCCGAATCCAGGGATTCGGAAAAGATTCGGATCCGCGGATCCTAAATTGAGGATTCGGCGTTTTACGGGTCCAAAATCAACTTAAGCGGCGAGAAAATTTTATCGATTGAGGGAAAAAGTGAATCTAAATATCAACATTGATTACGTAATAATCATTTAAAGTTATGAAAACTGATGTTTTTGAGATTCGTTTTGCACCTCTACAAATTTAACATTCAAAACAAAAATTTGATTTTCGTCAGAGAAACAGCTTATTTAGTTTTATGACCGCATACAACATGGATCCGGATTCGGATTCGGATCCGTCCGGATCCATCGTCGAGATCCGGATTCGGATCCGGATCCACGGATCCCAAAATCTTGGATCCGTCCCATTCCTACATACGAGTGAAGGTAAAGTTTAAGCTCGTGACAACTTGAAGTTGAATATTCGTATTGCAATTTACATAATCCTAGCATGACATGTACAGTGCGTATAACGTGATTACATGATATGTAGTATATGGCTATACAATCGTTTCAATATTGATCGCTTCGATTGAAGAAAATACACATGAATGTAAACATGTGTGAAATATATCTAAAAAATTTGGCAAAAAAATTAATATTAAATGTCAACTGAAAAATTGTTTCATTATAAACTGTTTTTTATTAATTCAACAATTTGTAATTAGGTATAATAGATATCAAAATACATAACTGTCCAAATGAATAAGTATAAACGAAAGTCATATTAGTAACAAATAAAAATTTGAAATATTGGTACAACGAAGAAAAAAACAAAGTCGAACAACAAAGCTAACGCCACAGAGCAACAAAATAAGTAATGTCATCGTTATTATAAGCAGACAAGCATGTTATGGGTACATTGATGGTAGAATATACAATTAATCGATTGTACAATGTGTATTTAGTCATTGAAGAACTAACGGCCCACAATTTCGATGTCTTTGGCGACCATATTGCACTAAATTTTAAACGTTCACGATTTTTATAAGCTTGTACATAACTTAAAACCTGACCTTTTGACATTTGCATTTTAAGTTCATTGCTAAATTCTTTCAGAGTTAACCCTAACCTAACCCTTCCATTTCCAATGTAAATTTTGTCATATAGAGCTGCAACGTATAACTGGCCCTTGTACTCTGAAACTGACTGTACGACCAGCCGATACCCTTTAGCGGAAAGTCTATAAAATTCAACTTTGTGCTTGCTTGGGCTGAAACCCTCGTACGAAGTCCAATCTGGCCAGTCGTCTTTCACGAAAAGTGCAGCATACCTCAGTTTTCGTTTGCTTACATAACTTTCAACGTGTGCAAGTCGATATCCTTGAGCTATCCGGGCTTTATAACGTCGCCTGTATCGGGAGGGAATCAAATCCAAGTAAACTTTCCATCTGCAAATGTTGTGGTCGGTTAAATTTGTTTTGAAAATGAATAACTTGGATTATAAATAACAAAACTAAATTAAGATCTTACCTTTATAAAAAAAAACATTTTTTCGAATTGCGAATAAACGTTAAAAACGCACTTGCTTTGTGGATTTTCGTTCTTAGACCAAATTGTGTTGAAAAACATTTGACCGCTGGCATCATTATACGCATCAAGCCATATTAGTCGATAAATTTTATGCGAAAAAAGATTAATAAAATCATAAAATTTATGATCTGGAATCATCGTTTTTACAAAATTTTTGCGATCCTGTGAGACTGAGTCAAAGAGAGATTCTCTAAAAAGTTAAAAAAATACGAATTTGTAAAATAAATTCGAACCAAATTAAATTAAACTAATTACAGAGATTGGTCCACGTGAATTTTATAGTTCTCTTGCATTTCCATATCGTCCAAATCATTTTCCATGTGCTCTGGATCAAACGAAACAGCCGGTGAGTCCATGAAGTTGGCGAGAGAAAAGTTGTTTGTATCATCATCCTCGCTACGATTGATCAACTTTTTTACGGCGTACTTCATAAAATCATTTAAATCATTTGGCTGCAGTTTGCAGTTCAATAAGATTGACCATGTAATATCGTTCTCGTCTTTATACATCATTGCTGACGACCCTTCGAGAAACCCACTGTGCCATAAAACTCTGCACAACATATTTTAGGCTGTTATAGTAATATTGCTAGTCAAATTTACTGAGAATAATTAAAAAATTAGCAAACTTTTCATTGTTAGCCACAACAATTCCCAGTCCGTACCATGACGATGATGATGACGCCACCTGGCCAGACTTACCCAAGTATGATGGCCTTTCAATCATTCTACGAGTTGTTTCGCGTGATAAAATGAACTTTTTAGACAGATCTTTGTCATGGGGATTCAGCGAATTGTAAAAAGCCTCTAATATGGCAACAAGTTCAGAAGCGGACGACGTCCATCCAGAAGATGAATCCAATATAGACATGTCTAGCGATCCATGGATAGAAATGGGATTTCGGAAAAGTGTCGTCCGATTTTTACCTGGTTCCGACACAAAATATTCCACCTGTTAAAATTTTTTTTTAAATTTAAAAAAAGATCATTAAAAAGATTAAAAACATTCAATACTTCTGATACGTCGATGTGATGATTTTGATGTTTTCCTATTTTCATTCTTTGCACGCCCATTCTGGATAAAATATCCTTCATGTAGCTCTCATACGATCGAGACGTCAATTTCTCAATGATTAAGCCCAACAATAGATAACCAAAGTTTGAATAAGAGTACTTTGTACCTTCGTAATTTGAAATTTAAGTCTGGCTAAGCATTAATCAGACTTACGTATTATTCAAACTGGAAAAAATAAATAAATAAATATTGAAAAAATACCTGGATCGTAATGAAGAGGGTGACTTAAAAAGTATCTAACCACATCTGATTTCGAGAGTTTGTATCGATATTTATTTCTTGCGTGACTCCTTGAATGGTTGTCGCTGAAATGTTTATCTTTCTTGTAAACACTAAAACTATTTTCCGTTTGTAACTTATCCGGACGGATTGGAGAGTCAATATTAAAATTGTTGTCAATAATAGAATAATCATCTGAAAAGAGAGGACTCACCATTGGGTAACCGTTATCTTCCATCAGATCACCTTGCTTTTCAGCTAGCAAACGCGGACTGGTTGAGGAGTAATCTTTTTTGAATCTATTTTTCATGTTTAGGTGCATCATGAAATGATTATTTCCATAAACATTACTGGATAAATATTTATTTTTAATTTTAAACTCCTTTTCTACAAATTTTTTTAAAATTTCCGGTCTTAGAACTGGGTCTCCTGTAACTTTTTGATCCCACCCTGACGAATGTTGCAAAAGATGTTCAACAGTTATGTTTCTTATACGCTGATCGGAATTTTTCACCTTGAACATGGGCAAGAGACCTTGAAATAAAACAGTAATGTTATATTTTAATACAACGTGTTAACTGTCATTTCTACCTAACCATAGGACTTAAAATTAAAATTTATCTGTTTTATTGTTAATCTTTAACTATGATTATTTAGTTTATTGGTAATTAATGGGTTGTCAATCGAATTGTTTCATAGAATGAAAAAAGAATCGTGTAAAAAATTGTAAGTGCTCCTCTTATGGGTTGAACACTGATGGACCACCAAAACATTAGAAAAATCGAATTCAATTTTTTGCTGCATTTCATACTTCCCAAAGCCAAAAATAGGGTGCTCACTTATTAGTGTCATGTAACTTTTGCTAATATTACTCCCGAAGAACAATTTAGTAGAAGGGGTTCTGATTGTTACAGTTAACTTTACATAATTCTCATTTACATCTGAATAAATGCAACCTTATTACAAATGAATTTATAGTGTAACAAAATCTTTATCTAAAAATAATCTTTCAATTAAAGCAAATTTTTTTCCTTTTCAAGATTGGGAAAGCAGATAAAAAAAGTTGGCTTCCCACATTTCTATGCCTTAATATTATTATTATAAGTGAAAGTTACACTGGTTGTTATTCATTTCTTGCACTGTGCTTTGCATACACCGCATACATTGTAATGTTCTTGCAAGTAAAAAAATGATTCTTACTGCAACGGTTCAATTAAGAAAAGGTAATAAATTATGTAATTCGCACTTTAAAAACCGTATCCATCCGACACGTTGCACAAACGTTCGTTTGTATAAAATAACAAATAACAACAGATTAGATTCTCAACTTTTCTTCTTTCTAAAAGAATATTTGTTGGAGCATAGCTAATAAAAAAAATATTTTTGCAACATTTTAAGTTGCAAATCAGATTGATATTGCAAATGTCATTCAAAACATATTTGAATGAAACTGAACGAGCTCATAATATTGATCGTTTAAAACTGCCAGGAAAAAACATGTGTTTGTGACGAGAGGATGTGAATTCGTTCCTGCTATATTTGTTACATTTAAACTACGTTTCAAAGTAAAATTTATAAAATAAATGTTGTTCTTACTGCGCACTCTATTGCTATTTGAAACAAATAAAAAATAAAAAACCCAATTGTTCGATTTCGATTGCATGAAAGACGAAAATCATTGCCGAGATGAATAGCTCGGTGCAGGTATATGAAAAGTTCAACAAGGACGCTGCGACAAGATGGGCAAACCGCTCTATAATTTTCTTTTCATCTGTTGGGACTGTTCATCTTTCAAAAGATTTTACTTGGTGCAGAGTAATGTAAGGAACCAGAACACAATTGTTACATTTAATTACACGTTGTTACTCGGTGTTACTATTTACGAGCTTCAAGTTTCATAGGAGACGTTCGGTAGCATATCCCACAAAGCACTATAAAAATGTTTTGTAATGGAATATTTTAAAAATCTTTTGCAATCAGAAATATCCAAGGAACGAATACCCGCGAAATAACTAATTACAAAATACCTTATTTATTTATTTGTTGTTTTGATTATGCAAATTGTTCGTTTCACGCGTATCCTCTTAAAAGCATCAATCATCCAATAGAAGATGATGGTGCCAAACGTTACAATGTTACAATAATAATTACGCATTGCTCCATTATCGTTATTGCTTTATTTATTATCATCCACTCCCAGTTTTTTTCTACTTGCCTTTTTTTAGTTCACCGTTCACAGTTTACAGTCAGCAATATTTAATGCAGTTTTGTTTATTTTTGAGATTTACGTTAATTTCCACTTGTCAATACAAACGCACTTCATTCGCAATTTTTCTTTAGTGCTTCTTCTGCCTTTCATTAATGCATATATATGTTACTATGTAACTTTATGTTCGGTTGTGTAGTTGGTTTTTTTTTGTTGTTTTTGTTGGTAATTGTTTTATGAAAGAGCAGCACAGTAAGTAAAAATTTGATTATTTCAAAAAGAAATAACTAAATAAAAACACTACAGACATTTTTAACAGTTTCTCGCTCGCCTTGATATCCAGTAAATCAAGTTGAACAGTTATATTTTATGATGATGATGATGATTGAAAATTAATTTATTGATTTAGGCTTAATAAATATATAAGAAGACATTTTTTGAAAAATTTTTTAATGTAAACTTTTTTGGCTTAATGTTTAGAGCACCTGGTTCTGTTTCTCAGTAGCCTGGTTAAGTGCTAAAAAAATGTATACGCTGTTGTCGTAGTCACAAGAGACGGCTGGTCTTGCTATACTGTGTCCTGGTTCAAACCCAAAAAGACTTCAGCCCATCACATGCAATGTGTATAATGCGTGGTTATCATGGTTATCAGGTGTATTAAAGTATGATGTGCGTCTTTTGCTGTTTTTCATAAACAAGTGCACTGAGACGAAATGACCTCTAAATCTTTGAGTGTATGTTTCAGTATCAATCAGACTCGCTATTTTTGTCATTACCCCTGAAATGAGCCAAAATAGCTGATTGCCTATTTGGTAATTTTGAAACTCTACTATGTATTATAAATAGTTTTATATTTAGTAGTTTAATATTTGAAACAGAAATCTTTCCATTCAAATCTACTGAATGAAATTTTGGAGTAAGATACAATTTCTCCAATGTGAGTAAACACATGCCAACATTGACAACCAAACAATCTTGCTACTTTTTATATCCTTCTGTAATTTGTTACTTCAATCAAAAAGAAATATGATATCTAATGTCAATTTATTTTTAATGAGAAATAAATAAAGTTAAGTAATACTCGAAGTTATTCTATCCAATCAGGATTGAAAACAAAATGTAAACTTAGATTCACCTACAACATAACGCATGTTATTGCATTGAACTACATTACATTACAATGAGAAACAAATACTACATCAACCTTCTTCTCCGAAAACGAGGTCATCCAACCGCACCTTCCCATGTTCCACCAACCTCATCAACCCCAATGACGTCACAAATTTGGAGACCCCTCCGATTCTTACGGTGGTCCAGGGGGTCATTAATCGTTGATGGCTGGCCCTGCCATACCCTTTGTAAGGGGGTGGTTAATGATGACGTCACTGTGTTATGACTTGATGAGACGTGAATATGATAGCGTTTGGTTCATTGATTAGATGCTGACGTTCCGTTGATGTTATAATGTAATGATACGATGATGATGTAATGGTATAATTATATAATGGTATGGCAACATTACGTACCAAGTAAAAATTATAACGAAATTATTCCCAATCAATAACAAATTTGACGATAAATTTGATAGTACGGAGACTAGGAATGCGAAGATTTCGTTGATAATAATGGAGTGAGAATGATAAAATTGGAAAACAAGTAACTTAAGTCACAATGGAAAAATTCATTCCATCCTATTATCATTTTTCAGTTATCAATGTTTCTATCGGCATAAAATACAGTGGGTTTAATAGTAATTTGATTCAGATTTCTCTCCTCATCATTTTGTTATCATGTTATCATCTTTCTACTCAATGTTTTTTGTTTTTTAATAATCTTTATTCAATTCGCATCTCTTTTTATATTTGTTCCATCATCTTTTTTTCATCAGTCATCTGGTATTTATTTTATTTTATTCGTCTGCAATTATTTTCCATTGATTTTTTTTTCTTGTCTTCCAATTTCGTCCGACAAATAATTTTCATCTTCATCATCATCATTATCAACGTCATTGTCATCATCACAAATATTATCATCGTCAACATCATCATCGTCACCATCGACAGCATCATCTTCATCATCAGCAGCAGCATCATCTTTATCATCATCATCAACAACATCATCTTCATCAGCATCATCTTCATCATCATCTTCAGACCGTTACATTTATCATTTCAGCTTCCTTTTCACTCTTAGGTTCTTTATTATCGTCATCATTGCTCTTATCACTATTTTATCTTTATCAGCATCACCATTATTATCATTATTATTATTACTATGATGTTTATTGGTATTACCTCTATCTCTTTATTATCATTGCTATCATCTCGGTGATTAAAAGCACTTACTAATTAATGCGGCGAGGTCCCTGAATGTTTCAAATATAGCGCCAGCGATGATTGAGAACAAGTGGATGGATGTTACACTAAACTAAACTAAACGTCGTCCTACTCACATAGAACCATAATAATAATAATAATAATAATAATAATAATAATAATAATAATAATAATAATAATAATAATAATAATAATAATAATAATAATATAATAATAATAATAATGATGATGATGATGATGATAAAAATAATAATAATAATAATAATAATAATAATAATAATAATAATAATAATAATAATAATGGTGGTGGTGGTGATGATGATGGTGATGATAACGATGATGATGGTGATGAGGACGATGATAATAATAATAATAATAATCGTAATAGGAATTTAACGTAGTTTAAGTTAATAAAGTTAATAGGATGACGATAATAATGATGACGATGATGATGACGACGACGACGATGATGATGATGATGATAACAACGACAACAATAACAGTAATAATACAAATATGAAGTTGATGATAATGTTGGTGATGTTGATGATGATTATTTATTAAAATGAAAGTAATATACTGTTTGACGAGAGACAAGAAACAACAAAATAAAAAGATCGCAAGATGTTAATGCCACACATAATCATTAGATTATGCGTGGCAAAAATTATTAGGAAATGATTATGTTTGACTAAGACAATGCTGATGATAAATCAATCAAATGATGGATGTGAGTGAATGAGTGAGTGGGGTATTTTAAAATGTAATAAGCACTCTAAAAATTTTCTATCTCAATTTTATGCAGTTTCGTGTTCTTTGTTCGTTTTATTACAAACAAAAACCGGATAACCATGATCTAATTGTTCATCATTGCTCGTTCAAATGATCTATAATTATCCCTATGTTTCAAATCTATCGATGCAACAATCGTTACTTTTATAAATTTTTACAAATTTAACTTTAGCCTATTTTATGAATATAAATTTTAAACAAACAATTGCAATGTTTTTAATAACTTTCCTTTAAACTCGAACATTTTTTTACGGAAGAAATGTTACACATTAATATCAATAGCTGCCAAAAATAATTGCTAAATAGAACAAATAAGCCGAATAGATGGTCTGGAATGGGGAAAGTCTATTTGAAAGCTGAAGCACAAGAGAGGTTTTCAAAATAATGCACTTTAGATTTCTTGACAAATGTTTACGGCAGCCGTGCGAGGCTGAGCAATTCAATTAGAGTAATTATTATTAATATTATTATTATTATAACGTGGAATAGAACTCGTTATTTTATTTCATCATTAGGTTTTAATAAAAAGGATTATTACCAAAAAAAAATTGGTAGTCCTGCAAAGAAATGGATAGATGACATTACTGAATGGACTGGTGTTCTGAATTCAATAAAACTGGACAAAGATAGAAAAGGTTTTTGGAAAGAAAAAAGGAAAAAATAAATGTATAAAGCATGCTTAGATGTACACCATCGACTTCGACGGTCCCCGATGGACAAAGGAGGATCATTGATTGATTGATTGAATACCAGATATGCTTAAACCTGCATATTATTTTATTTGGTTATAAAATAGCTATAGTGAAACGAAAGTTAAGATTTTTTATTATTAACGACAACAGAGTTTGCAATAATTTTTTATATTGGAACAGTATGGAAATTAACGCAGACAAAATAAAAATGTAGTAATTTGAATGTTTATACAAACATTTTCAAACAAAAATGGTCAATCTAAGAAGTATAAAATGTCAACATATTGAAATCATCATCAAATTAAAAAAATTTTAACAATTCGAAAGATTATAAAAAGTAGGGCCGACCTTTTCTAATGATGAACTTTCCATGCTTGCTGACCGCCACACTGGCTCCTGGAATCTTTCGTTCCCTCATGTATGCAGTCACTTCCTGGTCGAAACTGCTCGAGTCCAAATACTGACCGCAACAATCATCTTTTTAAAAAAGTTTTTAAATGAAAAATAATCAATAAATATAATTTTGCTCATTCCTAAACTGCAACGAACTCAGAGAATTTTATATTGTAGTCATTTTTAAATTAATTCAATTACAATTTTACTTGATGTGTTTCAACATTTTAATTAAAAAAATTTTCTAGTAAACGAAATTCATTAAAAAAAATTAAATAAATTTAAATGTTCGGTTTGCGTAGTTTTGTGTGAACTGTTTTGAATACCTTATTGTATGTGCTCTTGATCTATGTGTGTACCGTGCCGTGAATTGATGTGTGTATGTTGTACTATGTATGTGTTTCATAAAATTAAAATCAAATCCTTATTACAATAAAATCGACACGTAAAAGTTAACAATACTAGAATCCAAAAACGAAATAAAAAAAAACCTGGTTTCAATGTTAAAAACAAAAGTATCCAAATGAACATCATTTTTTGAATGTTACGAGATGTGAGAAGATGATCATGGTATTTATTGTTTCCCGGCGTGTTCTGCTTCGCTTTTTAAACGATTTCGTGCACCTGCATTACTTTATATATATATATAAGTCTCGTCGTTTTCAATCATTTAAATAACTATTATACATATATACAAAAGCGTGTGTGTGTGTGTGTGTGTTTGGTAATAATAAAATCAAAATAATTTTGTTTTATATGTGATAAAACCACATACAAGTTATATCAACTTGTAATTTATTTTTATTGAAAGAATTTTATGGTGCTAATCATTAAACTTAAATATAACTTTTTTTTATCTCTACATCTTTACACATAACAAGCATAAGCATGTCGAATGACGCAAGAAAACATGGGACTTTTTATAACGGGACGGTATTGGCCGAAATTTCATTTTAGTTTCTGTACGTAGTTTCAATCGGGAAAAATAACCTGAAAACAAAGTAAACTAATTAAAGCGTTTGTTGAAAAATTTCTTACAAGGTAAAACTGTCTGGAAAGTGAATTTCAAAAAATTTCAAACCCTTCATCGTTTTCATGTTGAGAAGGGGTGGTCCTTCCTCCTACCCCACCCTATACATTTGGTTAGAGCAGAAAATGTTGATAGGTCGTTTAGCGGTCTGAAAGTTATCGAACACACTAAGAAAATTCTAATGGTCAATCCAGGTTCTTGATCCTGTTATCCCAATCAGGAAAATAGTTGTTGATATATTAGTTAGTGATGTGGAATACGAAAGAAAGAAATAACAAATGTATAACATTTTTAAGCAATTTTGTTTTTTTATTAGTACCAGTTTAACAGTGATTATAGATATTAACAAGTAAGTGTATTATGCAACAATTTTCATTTTCAAAAACTGACGCCTGTTAAATCTTCAGCATGCGGTTTTAACTCATAAGAAAAACTACGGCCAATTGGCTATTTTTCCTGTAAATCTTAGTAGTAGGAAATCAATTTTTACCATGCTAGTTCCATGAAATGATGCTGCAAATAATTTTTGATTATCATTTATTCGTTATAAACATGTAAGAGTTAAATAAAAATGTGGTTAATTCATTATACCCGCTTGAAATTTGCTATAAAATATTTATTAAATTTACTAAAAAAGCAAGGTATTTTTTCATATTTTTCATAATACTCACATTTAGTTAAACCCTTATATCAAATGTACCTACGAAGAATAATTACTTCTAAAATCTGAACCAAATTATGCAAATATTAATTAATAATAAACCCCACATTTGGAACGAACAAGCCGCAATTTCATGGATAAGTGGGTATTTTGAAACGAGTTCGTTTAGAACCGTTAACTGTTTTGGTGTTCTCCTGTTACAAGATGCTTTTAATTTAATATCTTCTACTAAAACTTAAAAATTTATTCTTTTTTACCGATCGTTACGGTTCATATGACAGCAGAAAAATATGTTGAAATATTATGCTCAGTTGTGCATGTTTAATTCTATACAAGTGTATGCAAATGCATAACTCAAACAACTGATAAACTATCAAGATGAACACTGGTCTAAAAATAGATTACGAAACTTTCCCACTTGAAGTGATTCCCCATTACTAACGATAGTTCGTTTGTTTAACTTGTATTTGCGTATGTAACGTTGGTCGCTACTAACTTATTATTAAGCTTAGAATCCGGAGGTAGCGGCTCAAACATTCAGTCCATTATTAGTTATAATAATCATTTTGATTCGTTTTATTTTTAATTTTAAGCTGATACATTTTCGTAAACCTTTATTTTTTATCGACAGTAGTTTCTTTGTCATTTTATTTTTGTGAAAGAAGTTTTAGTCAAAATCAATTTACTTTTAATTTTTTAATTTTTATAATTTATAATAGAGTATAAAGTTTATACAGTTTATGTTTATACTATAAACTGTACTGTAGCATACCTTACTTAACTACTAAATAAAATGAATAGTTTTGAAGATATTGTAGAAAATTATGAGCATACATGTCACATAAAAAGAGTGTCAAATGTTGATCACAAAGCCTTCAAAGATACTCAAGAAAACTATGATCATACGTACTACGTAAAAAGAGTGTCAGATGTTGATCACAAAGCCCTGGACGAAGCATTGTCAGAGAAAATTATAAATTGGTTTCCTAAATGTACCGAGTTGTATCCTGTTAAAATGCCAAAATCAAGTATGTTCTGTTTGAAATCTACAGTATCATCTTTCTTGTAATTTTAAAAGAGATTTATACTTACTTATTCTATAATAACGACCACCTAATTTTGCTCTGTCATTGCACAAGAGTGAAAAAGCTTGTACGGTGTACAACTTATCAGTAGTGAACTGCCTTATCACATGTTTTGCTGTGTTATAATATGTGTTGTGCAGTGCAGGTTTATTAAGTTAAAGTGCATAACTTATTATTATTATTATTCACTTCCATATTTTTTAAATAACTTTTCCATCAGACACTCATCCAATGAATGTGACAAATGCTGTGAGTTATTACATGTTTGGAGAAACAGATGTTGCAAGCAGCTCAAAAATTCTACTTGAAAGTCTTCAATCTTATGAGTTTCACAAAAATCTTTACATGAAAAGATGGATGCACGAAGACCCAATGGCAAATTTTAAAGTAACATGCTTATTTTTAAGAATACTTGTATCTTAATATTGAATTTAAAATATTTTTTTACTTCTCTCAGGATCAATCCAAAATGATGCAGTATTTAGTACTGAAGCCTGATCTCAAGCATGAATTATTCTTTGATGACACCACCTTTAAATTATTTATTTTCATTATTGCAAATGTTGTCAGGAGAACAATTGTAGTACTGAGTGGAAATGATAATATACAATCAATATATATGCCTCTCCTCTCAAATTTCTCAATATGTGTCCGTTATCCGATAATACTTTATGAAAACTCAAAAAAATTCTATCCACTTTTGATGGACAAGAACTTTGAAAATATTCCAGTCATACCATTATTTACTTGGCATTCAAAAAACTTACACTCAGCATTTTTGTTACCTGAAGAAAACAGCAAAGATAACATTTGTAGATTGCTTCAAAGTTACATGGTCAGCGGGAAATCAAGGAAACAAAGAAATAATCAACTTTTTGCTAAATTACTACCACTCTCTATCAGTGATAAATCTAAATTCAGAGACAAATGTAATTATGGAGGTATTATTTGCTGCACAGAGGGACATCACCTTTTAAAAAGTGAACGTAGATGTTCCAAATGTTTCTTAAATCAGGCATCGAACAAAACAGCAGTCCAACCATGTAACATTGCACAAATTCATCCATCAAGCTCAACACATGCTCAACCATCAATTTTAACGTGCATCCAACCATCAAATGCCACTTGCTTCCATTCATATGATACAACACGTGCTCAATCAACAAACACTGTAGGAATACAATTGTTGGACACACCACTTCTGGAAACGCCACTTCTTCATTTAGCAGAATCAGAACCAACCGCTCCAGATTATGATCTTTTGACTTTGAAATTTTCTGAAACAAATTTAGGTTTGACAGGTTTCCTCAAAAATATTTGTAGTTAAAATTTCCACATTTATCATAAATCTTTTTTTTTAAGTTGAAGATGAAGAAGAAAAACCATCCCTGATGAGAACTACCTGCAAATATCCTGAATGCCTCAACTTCGTTTCCAGATACACAGCTCCCTACTGTTACGATCACGTGCATCTAGCTGACCCAATCAGACAGAGTATGTTTTGATGGATTTTTATCAAAAGTTTATCAAATCTGATCAACTTGATAAAATTTGCAAATTAATTTGCCATTTTCACTTTTAGCATCTAAAGTAGAAGACATGAACATCAGTTTAAAATTTAATGAAATAATGAAAGAATCAGAAGAGAGAACTAAGGTGGCTGCAACACTATGTCTCGGTGCTTTTCGGGGTTGCACCAACTTTGGAAACAGCAGATGTGCTGGGTACTGCAATGAATGCTTTTCTCTAATTTTGAAATAATATCTAAATTTCTCAGAAGTGTTTGCACATGTTTCAAAAAATATTACATTTGATGATCACTTCATTTTATTAAAATCTAAAAACACTTTTTTGAAATGTGGAATATAAACAATTTATAAAAATACCAAAAAATGTGTACTTGTATTTCAGTTAAAATATGCGAGACAATACAATTTTTGTGTCAATGATATAAGTTGAGTTCAACAACTTTGCCTTATTGGACAAACATTTTTTATTCTTACTGATCAACTCTTTAACTCTTTCTATACTTGGTACTAGACATTCCATCAAACTGTTATCATCTGCATCTAATTGCAATCTCAATTTATCAATACACAACTTCTTTTTTAAGATTGCCAGATTCTTTTTAGATGTATTTTCAGGTCCAGGAGTAGGTAGAGATTCTATATTTGGATACGTAGTTTCTATGTTTGAAATTTGTTCACCCAGTTCTGCCACTAAACTTTTCCACTGTTTCTCTTCCTGAGCCAGCTTTTTGACATAGCTGGTGTAATTGGAGTGTAATGAGTCATCAGAATTATCCAAATAATGTACCAATCTGGATGAACGTTTAGCAATTTCATGGACATCAGGCAATTTTTCTTTGTAATCATTAATTAGTTCATCTTTTTCCAAGATGGCACTGGATGCTGCCTTGAATGATTCTTCAATCGCAGATGAGATGGCAGAGTAAGTTGCTAATGTACTGTCAACTGCATCAAAGCTCTTTCTCTTTAGAGCAATGCTTGATCTGCGTTCCATCTTGATGTAAAAATAAATAAAAAATTCAATTATTTACGTTGGTAATATAGTTTCAAGATTAAATATGCTAAAAAAATTAATTATTTATTTATTTATGTAATTGTTGATATTTAATAAATTATGAGATCAATGCAGATAAATGGTAAATGAAATGGTTAACTAATAAAATTATCAAAGGCTATATTCTCAATAAAAAATCAAAATTGTGAACTAATTCCACTTTTAAAATTTGAAACGAATACCAAATATAATATAACTGTTGGTCGGTTGTGTTCAGTGTGAGTGCCATTCAAATCAAAATTCATGGTGAAGAAATTCCAATTTGAATTAAATTAACGAAAATCAATCCAGGGAAAAACTTACCACGTGGTAAAACAAAAAATAAACTAAACTAAAATATAATTAAATAATAAAATTAATATAATATACACATTAAAATGGGCAAATGTATAATAAAAAAACCAAATTTAAATTTGAACCCGCACTTTTTTGTTTACATTTAAGCGAATATAAGCGATGAGCAGTGAATCTGTACGAAGAATCCAATCCATTAAATGCTGGTAACCCATTAAAGTCGTTTGCTAAATTACGATAATTTAATTGTGAAAAATCATCTAGTTACAGTAAAACATATTTAGTTGATGCTCTACAAAGTTTTGCCTGTCTTGCAATGTCCTGTTTGTAAAAATGAATTTGTGTGAATTCGAACTCATGAAAAGCCTCTTAGATCGACATTAACTACGGATATGCAGTCACAATCGAAATGAACTTAAAATTTTACGGTTGTGGATAAAATTTTACAGCTTGTGGCAAAAATCTGTTTTGTTTGGTTCTAAACCGGTCTTGAAATATTAAATCTGGCATTTTTATAGATGTATTTTTGTTACTAGATTCAAGCATTAGTCAATTTTGTGAGCATAAAAATGTGTAATTTAGTAATGGAAATCTCGACATTTATATATTTATATACATAAAGAATCATATGAATCGAATCGACAGAATAGTTATCATTTGGTTAAACTGAACATGCAGTATTGTTTGATTTTTTTTAATGTGGTGCTGATATAGTGAATTATGCTAGTAGATTCCTACTAGATTCATGTAGTACTCAATCTCCTGAAAATGAAAACGTATTACTATCTCGACGTTTTTGGTATATAGTATCTTGAATCGACAGGGTAGTTTTTCATTCTTCAGGTGTTACTGAACACATATTGTAGTTCGATTATTTGGAATGTTATGCTAATTTAGTGAATTGATGTGAATTAAGCTGGTAGTTTTTTACTAGTAACGACGACAATTTATTTTGAGAACCCTTAACGAAAAAATGTTATTTAGCAATAATTCATTTTTATGTATTATATTTAATTATTTCTTGATAGAGAGAGAAAAATCATTTTAACAGTTTATTTTAATTTTCAACCAGCGAATTATAATATTATATTATTTATCGTTCTGTTCCAGCTGAATAACGTTAAAAATGAACCCACACAACAAAATTTTTATGAAAATGTTGATTCATTATTGTTTCTAATGAAATTTTCAACTTGTTCATTTGTATATAATACAAGAGTGTATTGGTGCATTGATGATGGGAAGGGACGACCGCACTCCTCACGAACCAACACAAGCCTTTTTGTCGCACATATTTTGAGCGAAAGTAAGTGGCAGTTGAACAAGCTGCAATAACTTATTACATGGTTCTTTAATAGCGGGAAGACAAACGCTGAAAGGTATGAGCAAAATGTAGAAGGCGGCAATAACAATGGCAACTGGCCAAGCGATGAGAAGAAGTCCAATAAACCAAAATACTGACCAGCACAATCCTGGGCATGCATTTCCCATTTTTAATCTTTTCAAATGAAATTTTTGAGGTTTTTGTTAATTACAATTTGATATAATTTGGTGACTTAATATAACGGAATAGTTATTTAATTAAAATTCAACATGATACCAAAACACACGTACAAAAATCATTAAAAAAAACAAATTTATTTACTTGCACTTGTTAAGGCTTTACCAAATAGTAAAATGGTAATAAAAAATTAATTAAATATTATTGATCATAAGTTAAGATTATGAATGATAAATCATTACCTATATCATGCGAACAAAATTCATTGCTAAACATTACATCGTTGTATGGCACATATACTTATAATAGACATATGATGTGTTTCTGTCTGCATATTCGTTCTGAGCATCTGGTTTTTCGAAAACAAATATTAGTGCGTACAAACATTTATCTGCCAAAAATATAGTTTTGTATAATTGTATATATATATATATATATATATATATATAATGTATATTTATAATAGACATAGTTGAATGTTGAATAGTTGGTCTGTTAGTTGCCACTGTACCAACTACAAATGCTGCCACAAAGCAAAGAATAGTCGATTGCCATCAGTTCAAAGTATTATCTAACTATTCTTTCTAGCTGCTGACTTAAATATGAAGATGATGGATTAAATGACAGGTTTAAATCAAGTGCAAGAGGTTGCTGATGTCGTGTCTACCTACTGAAGTGTCAATGTATCCAGTTAACCACTAACAAAAAAAATTATTTATCGTTTTTAGGAAAATTATAACAACAAAAGACGGCTCACAAAAGAATTAATAATTTTTATTTGTAGTCATTCATTCTATATTCCTCGACAGATTTCGAATCAATAATATTTATTTGTACAGTAAACGTTTTGTACATCTAATGCTCTGCTTAGATGTACAAAACGATTTGCGTGAAATTTTCTTACCATATCCTTAGAAATTTATGAAAAATTGTGCCAAAAAGTTAATAGTTTATTTTAAAAAACAACCAACACAAACATATCTCCACTCACATACGCAAACGCACACACATTTACACAGGCACACACACACCCTTTAATTTGTGATTAATAGTTTTTTTCACTCATCCCAAATCAACTAAGTTTTTTCTATGATAAACGATGCGATAAGATACTTCATCTGGAACAGCATAAAATGAAACATAAAACTCTAACATAAACAATTATCCAAAATAAATCTTCAATTTTAAATTCCTTTTTGAAGACAAGCTCATTATAAGAGTTTGGTATAATTATATACGTACATGAATACACACTACCATTATATATTATTTCTGTGCATAAATCATTTTATATACATACATTATTATGTTAGTCTTTTACAATACATTATATTATATAATATCATGCTATGATATTTCATATAATTATATAAGTATTATAATATGTTGTATGTGTATCATTATATATGTATAATAGATATCATAACATATTATATTGTGCTATAATAAATATCATTTTATATATATACATATAATTAGAATTTTCATTATATATACATACATATAATAATAAATTTCATCAATAAGTTCAAATGAAATAATTAACAAATTATTTTTGTGCTGGTTCGTGGTTTCGTTGTTTACATTTGTTCGCTGGTTGGCGATAAATAAGGATTGAAGTAAATAGACATAGAGTGAATAAAAAGTTAATTTACCTTTGGATTATGTTTTTATTTAAATCTATCTAATTATATAGTAATAATAATAATATTAATAATAAATGTACTAACATTTAAATTTAATTTTTTAATAGAAACGTAAGTGTTTGTAGACAGTTATCATGATTTGATTTTTTTTATAATTTTCATGATTTTTTTGTTTTTTATTTAATAAAATTAAATATACATTTTTAAATATTAAATTTAAAAATCTGATAAATAAATATCATCATGGCATGAGTACAAGTTTTTTCCAATAATAGGATAATTGCTTGTGTGATCCTCATTTCATTTTGGATTGCTCAAATAATTAATTTTTTTATTAAATAATTATTAATTTAATTTTAATAATTATTTAACTAATAATGAAATAAAATATTGACTATCAATGAAATATTTGACTATCATTTTTAAAAATAAAGTATATGACTGCTGTTGATTTTTCAAGTTATTTAACTGACTTATATATTTTTATTATTATTATAAATATATTATTTTTCATGTTCAGCATAATAATATATGTTGTGTCATAGTTTAACACTTGTCAGGTAGACAGAAAAGTTAGAAAAAATTTTTATACATAGCATAAAATTTCACATAATAATATTACAACAAATTAATTGAAGATGCTAATCGTTGATATAAATATTAATGTAGTAAAGCATATTATAGTCAAGAGCAAGCTTAGCTAGCAGCTAGATAAAATAAATTGATATGATAAAAGAATTGAATGTTTTTTGATTGATTGTCATAGATAACATAAATAAACACTCATCTCATGTTACGGTTATGTGTGATATATTTTATTATCTATTTATAAGCTGTCACACATTTAAGTAATATTCATGTTTAAATTAATAATTTTAAATCTTAGCTAGAATTTTTTCAAAAACTAAATTAAATGAATTAAAAGTAAATTAAAATTTACAAATCATTTGAAGTGAAATTGTTTTTTCCAAATTTTTTACTGACAGTTGGCAGAATGTCAAAAGATACAAAAGATGCCAAGACACCGTCAGAAGCAGCCGGTTTGTTAATGTCCATTGTGAGAGCCTTGTCATCCAGTGCAAATGTTCAACAACGAGATGATGAGAAGATACGACTGGAGAAAGCATTCAAGGAAAGTGATAGAAAGCTGGATAACATGATCACTGACCATCTGACTGACCTGACTTCCATCATTCAAGCTTTCAGTAAAATATCATCTAGGATATCTTGCTCGCAAGAAAAAATAAAACTGGTCAAAGAAAATTTACTTTCCTGTAAGAATTTACTCCATTGTAAGAGAGATGAATTGAGAAGGCTGTGGGTGGAAGGCATCCAGTACAAAACTGTTTCATCAATGATGGATGAAGTTGAAAATATAAAAAACGTTCACGATAAGTTGAGGAAGCACCTGGAATCTAGGCATTACCTCAGTTTCACAACTCTGTTGATGTCATCTTTGGAAATGCTTAATAATGATCTGTCCTGTGTGGAAGGTTTAAAGGATATTAAAAACGAATTGGTTTCGAAAAAGGATGAACTGTATAACAAATTAACTGAAGAATTGGACAATTTAATTTATGTGAAATCAACACTTGGTGTGGTTAAACACTTCCAAAGGCAAGGATCACAAAGACAAAGTAAAAGTAAACCACAACTTAAATCCGGGCTTAAAAGCAAAGAAATAATAGAGGACGATAGTATCATTCAGGATGACAATGCAATAAAACTGTTGATGAATGTTGATACAAAATCAGTTTCTGACTCAACTGAGCCTGTCACAGAAGACATCAACAACTCACCTGATTCAAATATTGTTAATTTTATTTCCATTCTGATAGAGTCATTAGCTAAGTTGAATCGCATGCCTGATGCTGTAGAATACTTGAAGAGAAGAATGGGACCAGGGTTAGTGGCCATCGTTCGACGAGCTTCCCAACAAGTTGCTGATTATGCTTATGTGGAGGGCGAGGAGTTGAGTCAGCTTCAGCAACCTCAGTATCTCCTAGAAATGCTTGAATTGATTTTCAAACAGTTTCACGTCGTATCAAAAGTTCATGAAATTTTGCTGGCCAACATGAGACGCATCAAAAATGTAAAATCTTCTCAGGGTGACTTTAATCTGTACGACATTATGGACTTATGGAGCAAGGTAGTGATTAATTTATTCAGATGATTTTTAATAAATTTGAAATTTTATATTTATTGGTTATAAATCTTAGTTGAAAAGATATTTTTTATTGATGATTAAGACAATGATTGATCTCTTCTTGTCTGCAGATTCAATCAGTCATGCAATCCCTTCTTTGCTCGTATCTTGATGTCGATGAATCAGCTTCACGTCTTTCGTCATCACCAAATGACGTCATCGACACGTCATCATACTTCAGCAAGAAGAAACCAATGAAACCAAAGAAGGGCTTCCTGTTCAAGTTCAACAAGTCATCACATGCCATCTCCATGGACAACTACATGAGAGAACAGAGGCAGGAATGTTATGGATCAGATGATCTGGCTGCAGGCAACAAAATGAGCACATTCAATGGACCACACATCTTTGTCTGTAAGAGATGTCCAGAAAACATCACTGCTATTTACAACAGTCTAAAAAGTTTTCTTGCTGAAGCAGAGAAGACAACAAAAGTGGCCCATGGCTCATTGTCTCTTCAAGCTTACATCAAAGAATTCGTTGAAGGTGTGTTCTTAATAAGAGTCCAAAACGAAGCTGACATGATTATATCACAAGCTGCCAAGTCACCTGAGATGAAGAAGAAACTGGCTGACCAGCACACTCAGAGGGCATTCTCTCTTGTGAAACCGATCCTACAGAGCAGTGTCATTGTTGCAGAGTTGCTTCAGAATACATGCACTCTTATGAGAGACCTGCCTGATTATTCCTCAAAGTTTATGAACCTGATATGCAAATCATTGCAAGAGTACCTGAATGTCTGTCAAGCTTCCTACAAAGAGTGCATCAATCCGGAACTGGAAGAGAAAAAAGTGATGAGTGCTTTGTGGATGAAAGATGATGATATTAGCAGGTTTCTTCGTTCACTTCCAAATTTCCTTGACCTCAAGAAGGTCTCAGTCTCCGATGAAGAACAGACTCAAATATCAGATGAGGATTTACGAGCAATGAATGCCAAAGAATCAACTGTACTTACCAACAACTTGTTAACTGGAAATGAGTCAAATGTTCTTTTTAATGAAATAATTAGTGACACTGCAATCTTGAGAACTCTTGGAAATCTTTGTGAAAGTATGGAATGGTTCTCTAGTCGAATAAAAGATTTTTCCAATGGTTTGGAATCAGGGACTGGTGCAAGATTCATTGTGTCTGCCACTGATAGTGCAAAGCAGATTCCTGATGGCTCATCACATTACCAGGTCAATAAAGACACTTTGGTGGCATTAAAGTCACTCTCCCGTCATTATGAAGATTTATCAGAAGTGTGCTTATTGGTTCTACATTTGGAAGCCAGGGTCCACTGTTTCCATCATTTACTTCGCATTCCCAAATCCGATTATTGTGGAGTGATTGATAAACTGGAACCTGATGAAAATGTGCTACGACTTAATAAAGATCTTATTTCATTGGAAGAAGTCATGTCACAAAGCCTGCAACAGCCAAAATTTAGTTACGTCTTTCAAGGCTTGGGACATCTCATATCAACCATTCTCGTTGGATCGGCCCAGGTGTTGAAGCGTATCAATGAAAATGGGGTGAAAAAAATGTGCAGGAATGTTCACGCAGTGCAGCAGTGCTTATCCAACATCACCGGAAACAGGGAGCCGGATTTGGACCATGCTCGACAATTTTATGAACTTTTGTATTTGAGTCCCGACGAGGTGATGAAGGCATGTTTCGAAAGAGGCAAACAGTTCACAGAGCACGAGTACACGATTTTGTTGCAGCTCAATCACAGGAGCACTACTGGTAGCACTGAAGCCGATTTGAATGTCAGGTTAAAAAAACTTGCTTCAATTTTGGCTGATTCCAGCTTGTAGTGCTGTTTTTTGTTTGGTAGAGATGCTCTGTTCAATGCAAAGTTTCTGATTCACGGCACTGTTTTAGGCTATGAAAATTATTTTTACATAAAGTTGTAAATTTGTTACTTAATTTATTTATTGCATTGTGCCACTGAATAAATTATATTGTCTAATCGTGAAATTGTGTTCATTAATCCGATATTGATATTTGAATTCCATAAAGTTTTGCTTAAATGTGCCTCGCTTTTTTCATTAATCATTTTTTAAAATAAAAATAAAATTGTGTTTGTAATTTGAGATGGATGCATGTTTATTTTCAACTATGCCAATTGGTTTTCATGTCAATTGACGACAAATTTTTGTCTGAAAACAACCTGCTTTTGCATTTTTAGTAACTGGCTTTATTATCATTTTATTATTATTATTATTATATTATCATTTTTATTTATATAATTTCCAATTGTCCATTCATAAAATTTAAGTTACGTATTTACTACGTGCATTTCACCGTTCCTTTCACGTGTTTAAAAGGTTTCCAAAATTTTCGGTTTCTAAAATTTTTACTTTCCAACTTTAATTGTGATTTGTTTGAAAAAACATTCTGCTTGTAATGTTAATGATATCTGGAGACTTGTTGATACTTCAAATTGTTATGTTTGGTTGATTTCTTTGAGGTAAATTCATTGAAAGGTTAAGTTCAAGTTCAAGCGCTCTGAATAAAACAGTTCTAGTTGGATAGAATATATTTTAAGTGCGTTGAATAAATTTAACATTTTTTGTTCTAAATTTAACATTTTTTATTCTAAAATTTGTATATCAAGAGTTTTCTTTTTGAGTTGTCTTCACGCATTATATGGTATATAAAATATAAGAAGTTTGATCAAATGTTCACCACAATGCTACGATATATATGTTATGATATAAGAAATGGTATGATGTGATATGTTATATGTGTTTAATCATTACATTCACAGTTGTTCTGATTTTATATCAAATGCAAGTAGTTATTTTTTTCTCCTGTTCCAACAAATTTATTGACGATGATTTGTTTCGAACCAGAAATACTTGATAATAAATTTTTGTAATCATAAGGTTTTAAATTTTCTTTAAAATGTTCATTTTTAACTATATAAACAATTTAATTGAAAACTGATTTGGAAAAGTATTTTAAAATTTTTGGCTAATTAGACTCTTGATCCAACCAATTAATCAAATCAAATAAAAAATTTGTTTAGATGTATAAATAAATGATTTTTCTTAGATAAAATAACATAAATAAATATTCAAGTGGATAATTAAACAAAGAAAATGTTATTTAGAGAGATCTGATATATTTGCTTGATAATGCTTATCATGTTCAAATGATCGTTGCCTGTTTTGTGCGTGCAATCAATAATTCAGAATATATTAAGATACGTCAAATGCAAAATTACATTGATGTATAATTGT
This sequence comes from Helobdella robusta, assembly GCF_000326865.2. Taxonomy (NCBI): domain Eukaryota; kingdom Metazoa; phylum Annelida; class Clitellata; order Rhynchobdellida; family Glossiphoniidae; genus Helobdella; species Helobdella robusta. Next base: position 3,045,271 of record NW_008705254.1, read on the forward strand.
GAATCAGATATATTAGCTAATTCAGACAAGTTTCAAATATTGTTTCCGTTACCAGAGATATATGTTAAGTAAAATTTTCAAACATTTATATAAGTTTATTCAAAATGTCTTCAAAGAAACGATAGTGGTAAATGGCATCTCAGCTTGGTTGCATCAATCATTCAACTTTTTTCTCAGTTTTTTGATAATCTTTAATTTTGTCGAAAATAATTTTCAATGCGTTCATCAAAAAATTACTTCCTTAAAATCACTTTCGCTGAAACTCAATTACACTCAATCAAGTTATGATAGCAATAGTATTACTGATGATATTAATAATAATGATAATAATAAAAGTAATTAATGTTATTTCTCACTGAATCAGGTCTTGTATGTTTAATTATATGGTAGCTTTCTGACATAATACAAAAATATTTGAATCATTGGCACAAAATAACATTAAACGCTTAAACCCAAACCATGTTCAATGTTGAAATCACGAAGCCCCATCAGTTCAGTTGCGTCACTTCTTCTTCCTCAAGATAGGCAACTTTTCACCCAGATGTGATCCTTCAGTGCCGTATATTTCTCTGTTTTCTTGAATGAGTGCGCAACAAGGACACAACATGTGCGTAGCGACGTCTGCAAGCATGTGACCTTCGATGCGTTTGTGCTGTCGAAGACGCCACCTCATCACCGCTCCCACGCCGCAGAATCCCAAGCAGTATCCAATGCCCATTTCGTTCTCTTCCTCGTAGAAGTAGGCAGCGTTCCTGGCCTCCGTGTAGCACGGAAAACAAAATGTCGATATGCACAAGTTGATATCTTCTAAGCATCCAAACAATCTGGTTGTTGTTTTGGAGTTTTCAAGTGTATTTTAATGATTCTTAAGCTCGTCAGCAATTTTATGATAACATTTTATAGTGTTATTGTTCACAGCAAATTTGTATTTTTTGAGCAAATAATTTCATTCAAGCATTTTTAACGCGAAAAAATACAGGATTGGAGTAAAGAAAATTAAAAACAAAATGAATTGACCTAAATGACCACTGCTCTGTTTCCTGTTGCTCAGGATATCTGAGAAGAGTGGTGGTGGCCACCTTTTTTTTATTCGATCCAGCATCAAAGTTGTTCACCGGTTTGGTAGCAGGCTGCGTGGTCACTGGGTTCTTGTTAGCAGCGTTTGAATGAGGAGCATCATCTCTATTTGATGGTTCGTGCTCATCATTTTCGGTGTTGTCCTGCAAATTTTTTTTGACGTTGAAGTTCATGTTCTCATCAGTGTGGCCATCACTGAACGTTGAATAATCTCTGCGAGCCGGAGATGGAGATCTTCTGGAGGGCAGAGTTTTGGGACTGCTTGACCTTTCAATGTGATCATCTGCTACCGAATCTTTCCTATTGTCCATTTTCACTATTTGATCAGATAAGTTTGCTGCTATAGTGATGTTGACAGATTAAGTTAGGCTTATTTGTGTTTGTTAACTAAAATTGTTTAATATTTTTGAAAACAATGTTCAATGGTAGCTTAAAATTATCACTTAAAACGATGAAAAACCTTTAATGGCAGTATAAAAATAAAAAAAGGTACTCAACGACTTACCTTATAGACGAGCAAAATCAAAATATCGTCCCGCAAATTATCAGCAAATGTTCAACAACGCGCATCTTCTACTTGAATGAACAGATGTTCAAAACGAGCATCGTTCTATTTGATGTGCATACACATCGTTTAACTACACGTACAACTGTTCGCACGACTCTACACAGATCTATAAATATTTATACTTGGTTAACAACATCGTGTGTTTAACCTTTGACGAGTTCCCCAGGATGAAATTTTAAATTGTTGGCAACTGTAGATCAAGGTGCGTCTAGCATTATTTTGTTGTCGTAGTTGCGTAGGATTCCGGCAAACTGCTCAATAAGCTTTACTGCAAAGTAAATCGGTACGGTGTATTAGTTGTTCAGCAAAACTAATAAAAAAATTAATATCAGCATACTAATTTTTTAAAGTATATATATATATATATATATATATATATATATATATATATATATATATAAATTATCTGAACAGTCCAACAACATCATTTAAGGAACGTTTTAGGATAAGATGCGCGCGCGGTTCCATTTATTTGCTTTAAAAAGTCAAAGATTGAAAGAAAACATAAAAAGTAAAACGACCAAAATTGGATTACTTTTTTTTATTTACTTATCCACTTCCGTTAAAAGTTAAATGCAATGGAGCATCAGTTTGAAATTATTTCTTTTATTTTAACACCTCATCCTTTGGTCGGCACTTTTTCACTATGGATATATATACATATCCATGATTTTCGCACCTAAAATATTTAAGCATTAACTATTTTTCAAGTTGTTTTTTATCTGATCGTTTCAAAATAAGATTTCAAGACTATCAACTGAGTAAAAAATTGCATTACGAAAAAAATCAAAACTCTTAGGATATTGGCGCAAATATAATATATGAACTTGAAGTTGTGTAGAGTGATGAGGCTTCAATATTTTGAAGTTGTACAACGAGTTGTTAATAAAAAGTAATTAAATAAACGCGATATAAATTGAAGGAATATAAGAAATGTTGTCGGAAAAAGTTCAGGATCCAAATCATAATGTAACACAATTCAGTGAAGAGGGCAATGAATGTAGTTGCGAAAGACAATATTAGACGCATAGAAATTAACTCGCATTATAACACGCATGCACATTGAGAATGGAGGACCGACTGAACTGATGACGGTTGTGATCCAGTGGACGAATGCCTACAAATTACACGCTTCTGATTCTCGCGAATTTTCCTGTTAGTTCACCTAGTCAGTCAGGACAAACTGCATTTTGAAACGTTGAAATATTCTGGAAGAGAGGAAGATATGCTCGTTTATTAAAAGTGTTTGAAGTTTTGGTCGTTTTGTAATAAATTGTGCTTATACCGTTTAAAATATTTCACTGTGATTTGTTTTTATCATTGTTCATTGAATTTTTTTGTAGATAAGTCTTTTAAAAAAGTAAAACAACTCGATGTATTGTTTAGAATTGAAGAAGTTGACTTAAAAATCGCTGAAATGTGTTGTTATGGTAAAAATCAAATTGAATTTATAAAGATTTGTGATGTACATTTAAGAAAATGTTAGAAAAAAATTAAGATAGCACAGGTACGCACGGGTAATTTTTTATAATTCATTAAAATTTTGTAAAATCTTCAAAACACAATATAAAATTTAATAACTTCAAGTAGGTTTTTTTTAAAAGAATTTACGTTGTTATAAACGCATATTAATAAACTTTGTAATTGAAAGATTCGTTGAAATACAATGTAAAAAAAGTTTAAAATTTAGAATAAGATTTAATGTGAAGTTCAGTTGAGTTTGCTTATTTTACTGTTGCTATTTGAAATAAAACATATCAAGGATGTTGTTCAGTGTTGCAATGTATTGGCTGACCTGTCAACAGTTAGGTGAGAAGTTTTTCAATGTTGTTATTTTAGCTTTCAAATGTGAATAGATGTTTGCTTGTGTGAGTGTGTGTGTGTGCGTGTGTGTGTGTGTGTGTGTGTGTGTGTGTGTGTGTGTGTGTGTGTGTGTGTGTGTGTGGTGTACGTGTGTTCGGTTGTGCACGTTTGTGCAGTTGTGTTAAATTATGTTATCGGTTTAAAGCCATGTGTCTTTTAATTCTGTTCACATTGCGTGCCACTTATATATATCGTTATTAGTCATTTTCATGTTTTGTTGTTTTTTCTTGTCCCGATTTTACGTTTGAACAATTTTTGTTTCCTGGGGACTTTCGATTTTAACCGCTAAAAGACAGGCGGCAATATCGGCAGTAAGTGTCGAGTGATGATGAATACCATAATTCGAATGTTTATATGAGATGCCTATCTATATTTCGAATTCTGTGCTGATTTTTATATTACTATTAATAATACGAATAATAATATTATTATTAATATTTATAATATTACCATTATAAGTTATTATAACTATTTATTTTATTTTATTTAGTTTAAATATAATTTTGTACTCCTCGCCGTAATTAATTTAATGGTGGCAGTTTTGATTTAGGAAGATGTCCGTGTTGAAGAAATTGAAGGCCATCGCACGAATGATCTGCTCAGTGAACTCGTTTCAATGCCGTTAAGATTTTGTGCCGGCGAATATGAACTCAAACTTAGTAGTTCTGATTTCATGTTCTCGCATGGATGTCCAAACCTGACCTTTCTGCATAGAATTAGCATACAATTAGTGAACACAAATATATCGTTTAAAATTTCTAAATTTTGATTTTAAAACTGGTAAGATATTAACAAAGAAACAAATATGCAAACAAAGAAACATGTAGAGAAGAAGATTTCTACATTAAAATGTGTGCGAGTTGGTTGCGTGTGTTGGTTGCGTGTGTTGGTTGCTTGCTTGCATGTACGTACGTAGGCATATCTCATAGATGCATATCTATCGCATTCATCTTGCAGACACGTTCCACAGCACAAGCGCTCCTCCTGTTTAATAGACCATGACGAGGGTTAAGATGGGAATAAAGAAGGGTAGTGGACAGAGAAAGAGAGCGAGAGAAGAAAAGAAAAAAGGAAGAAAGAGAACCAGTTGGATGAAATGTGGTGTTAGTTAAAAGGTAATGGTGAAGTTTAGTGAGCCGCGTTTACGTAGTTATGATTAGACGTTTTTACATTCTGTTGTGAAACGGGGAGGCTTGATACTTGATAATTATTTTAGAAAGAAAAAAACTAAGAATGAAAAATAAACTAATTAAAAATTGACAATTATTTTAGAATGTAAAAAACTAATTAAAAATATCAATTGTGGTACAAGAACTTTGCATATAACGCATACAAATGTTGTACATATTTCTTGGTGATGTACAAAAAAATTTGATAATATTCACGTTTGTTAGGTTAGTTAGAATGTGTTACAAATGTAAAAACGATTGTTAGCGATGGAGAACAAACCTGCATCATTGCTTCACTTGCATTGAAAACAGCAGCCGGCACATAAGTGAGCTTACTTAATAGATGATGTTCTAACATTTTCATTCAGTCTGATATTTCCTTAAGGTTACACTAAATCACGTAAAGGCACTAACATACACAACCAAGCGCACACTGACACTAACAAACAAACACACAGGTATATTTTTATTCACTTATGTGTCGTCGTTACGATGTCACATCCCTTTTTTAACTTGCACACATGCGAACTAACTTGCACACATGCGAACCAACTTGCACACATGCGAACCGACTTGCACACATCGCTTCAGAAGGATGAAAATGTTTCAGTACATATTTGGTGAAAATTGTGAACGACCTTAATTTTAATTTTTTTTACTCGTCAATTTTTTTTATTTTTCGGTTTTTCACAGGTACGAATTAACAAAGTTTGACAAAAATTATCAAACAAATCTGCAAAATGAACACTTGTCACGACAAAATTTAAAAAATCATTCAACAGCACCACATATTTTATGACATACATACTGTAGGCCAAAGTGATTGCGGGACTAACCTAACCTACCTCCTAAGTCGGTTGGTTCGGCGTCTATGTTTGTATACATGTATAAAAACTTGGCTTCATACACACAAATAAACATGTAAACATGCTTTCATTATATTTATTATTTTGTAATACACACACACACACACACATATATATATATATATATATACATATATATATATATATATATATATATATATATATATATATATACGTATATATATATATATATATAACACGCACGCACACAAACATCACTGTTTGTAGGTAGTGGTGCACGCGCATACAGCAGCAGGACCTTCAATGTTTCCTCACTCCGTCCATTACATATGCCCATAAATATCAAAAAATAAACAAAAATATACGCGGCACTTTATACATAGACAATCCTAATACAATACATTTCTTTTTGTAAAAACACACGCCCGCGTCTATACTTATACACTCACACGCACGCACGCACGAATACGCACACGGATGATCACACGCCCAATCACTGACACACACACACACCACACACACACACACACACACGCATACATGACGCAAACAAGTATTTTTCACACTGTCTTTTGTGGACTTGTTTGTGGATGCGAATCAGTAAAGTCCCCGGTGTATTCTCTCCTTTGTTGTTCTGCTCCTCCTCCTCTTCTTGCACCCTTCCAGTCCGCCCGCTCAGAAAAAGGAACAATCGCATGTAACAGCTGATTAAAGTATGGATGGCCTCTCATCTGGCACACAATGTTCCTTCCCACTTCCCACTGGTGCGCTCCTCATTGCATGCCAGCCAGACAAACTTCATACAGTCTCAGTGCGAACGCTCCATGGATGTGCATGCATGCTAATGATTTATTTGAATTCATCTCTCAAACAAATGGAACATGATTTAATCTTTCTTAAAAACATTTAAAAGTATGAATATATAAACAAACATGTACTTGAGCTTCCCCGATGTATGTGCTATTGTGTATGTGTGTTTACAGGTATGCATGTATGTATGTAAAAATATGCGTGTACATGTTCGTACGTAAATGTGTGTGAAGGCATAGAGTTCAGCCGTGACCACATAGTTTCACAACGTGAGTACACTTTTGTGCGTTTGTACTGCGCACGAAGCAATCATAATGAGCGTGCACATAAATTGTAATGTTTGGGGAGATGCTCATAACGTGCTGGAGTGCTAACGTTCGTGCACGTACATGCGCACGTCATAAACATGCTTATCTTGCAAACATGCCCACGCATACGTATAAACATACATACATAGATACGTGCAAACACAGTTTCGCACATGCTTAAATCGATTTTAATTTAAATATGCACATAAGTTAAGTTAGTTTGAACACTTTCATACGCATATACGTAAAACTTGTGTACGTAAATTTGCGATGCAATATTTACGCAACACACACGCACGCAGACACGCACGCACGCACTTTGAAACATTCGCAACTTGCACACGATACACAAAAAGTGACCAACTAATACATCATGCACATTACGAATACAATGTATACATATACAACATTTGTATGCGCGTGCACAAAATGCACACAGCAGAAACAGTCCATCCAACATAAACAACGCGCAGGACAAGCGCAATATTATTATATACAAGCGTATTAACGTTGGGTGAATCCTTAAGAAAGATATTATTAGTCGGATTAAAATGTTAGTCAACGCGAATAAATTTTCTGTTTAGAGTTCGTATATATGCATGTAAGCATGCATACATACGCGCGTGTGTGTTTGCATGTGTGTGCGTGTGTTAATTCATATCCGAGTGAATGAATTCACGCGTTATATTAGCAAATGTTTTGTTTATGTGTGAATTGTTTGAGGAAGGTCTGCGTGTGTGCATGCATATCATCTCATCATCGAGCAGTGTATGCGTGCGTGCGTCTACGGGGAAATATTTTTTTCTTGCGTGTGCGTACATGACGCATTTTAAGTTAACGTGTTTATAAAATTCCACGACCATTCATTATTTGTGTGCACATTTTCTTGAACTTGGATGTTGAAGTGTATCTTTTATTCAAAAATAATTATAAATATTGTTTTGTACTGAAGAGTTATGAGCTGCTCTCTCGAGTTATCTGCAGAAGCCCTGTCTATGCGACATTCTGTTTAAAACATCACAGCTGATGCTGACAACATCCTTCAAATCAGCCGCTAATGAGTTCCAAACTTTGAATGTGACAGGCGGGGATCTCTTTAAACTCGAATACAGTCACCGCTGCAATGACAGTTCCAGGCACTTAAGCATTAAAGCATTTATATTTTAAATTAAATTTTTTATATAATTTTTCATAATTATTTTTATCACACGAACATTTCAGCGTCGTCAACAACCTGGACAGAATGGTGGACGTACGAAGGCGGCATCTCAGGTGGGTCATCACTCACTTCTTCACACTTTTACATTCAACTCAACTGTTCATTTACTTTTTACACCGAGAAAAATTCAATATTTGTTTGAAATAAAAACGGCTCTAAGTACTTAATTTAACAAAATCCAAAATTTGTTCTACCTTGCAAAAACTTCCTAATGAAAATTATTCCAATAGAAAAATATGGAAAAATTTGTGATTTTTATTTTCCTACTTAGCTGCTAAATGACCTGTCCTGGTTCCGAGTATTTCGCGCGCACTTCACATAAAAATGTGGCGTTCGCAGCTGGTCAGCACATGTGGCCGCATGTGGCTGCTTGTGGTTGGTGGCTGGTGCCGTCTTGTTTGACATTATCGTTGTTGGATGTTTGACGATTATTTCTGCAAATTATTTCAACCTGAAGCCTAATAATTCAACATTTAACTTCGTTTTTCACTGGTGGGCGTTTTTTTACGAAGATACATGAATGACGAATTTATGAAAAATTTTTTGTCTAGGTAGAGTTATGAATACTGATATGATATGATTTGATACAGATTTCTAAATCTGAAATTAAATTTTCATCAGATTAAATCATGTTATAAGTTTAAGTTTTTGTACCAAGTTAAAAAAAAGACTGCATTGGATTGGAAGATTCAGTATTGAAATTAAAGTTACAGTAAGAACACATCGAGAAAATAATACATGGCAACCACTATAGCATCATGTGATCACTGAAACGATCTCAACCAGTATCATCATTGTCCATTTCACATTTCATTTTCATATTCTCAACGTCTCTCTCTCTCTCTCTCTCTCTCCTCTCTCTCTCTCTCTGTCTATCTGTCTCTGTCTTTTGTTTTTTCACCCTTTTCTAATTTTTCATTTATTTTATTTTCAATTATAGCATCATGTGATCACTGAAACGATCTCAACCAGTATCATCATTGTCCATTTCACATTTCATTTTCATATTCTCAACGTCTCTCTCTCTCTCCTCACTCTCTCTCTCTCTGTCTATCTGTCTCTGTCTTTTGTTTTTTCACCCTTTTCTAATTTTTCATTTTCTAACTGTTCATCATGACCGCTGTGCTCATTCGACATGATGACGTCACGGCTATCAATTCATGTGACTTCCGGCAAGTAACAAGACAATGCTTTTAAAGTTGTTGTAAATATTTGCGCACTGCTGTTGCTGCGAGGGTGTTGCTGCGTTGATGTTGTTGTGTTGCCTTTTTGTTATTGTTGTTGTCAGCGGTGTTGTTTTTGCAGTTTCTTCGAATGAATAATGCAACATCAATCAAGTTTTCAACGACTTGATGGAGAATAACAACTTCCTGAAATGTGGTATGCCCTGCCTGGTTGGTGTGTTTCATGTTTCAATAGCTGCCTCATCCCCTGGACGTTGTGGACTGTGGGGGCATTTGCAGTGGGTTTTTCTGGTAATGTCACTCACGGTCATAAAATTTTTCGTTTGTTTTTAAAATCTATCTATCAGTTTCTTCAGAGGTCATATGTAGTTTAGAAAATTTTTCCTTTAAAAATAATCACGGAAGCCTAGGATCCCATAAACAACGTACTTTTGAGTTTATCATACTACTAATTCATAATATACACACACTCATAAGAACACATACACAAGGCTATAGACGCACGCACGCACACGCAAGAACACATACACAAGCGTATAAACACACGCATACACACAAGCGAACAATTGCTCATATAAGGAGCAGAAACTTCGTGAAAGACCTGAACAGATGCACGAGCCTCATCGCTCATTTGCTGACTTGCACCACGCCACTATGAGCAACATTAAACCAACAAATTACCTTGATTTGGCCGGGGTCACAACAAATACGTACTCTCACTCTTATTGGCTTATTAAACTGATTATCATTATCAAGCTCGTCGTCATCATTGTCGTCTTCTTCATCTTTTTCATCGTCTTCGCCATCTTCATCGTCATCATTTTGTTCGTTTTTTATCGTTCCTTTTGTGTCTGAGCTTCGTTCCAGTGTTCTTGCAGCTCGTTATTGCAGCAATTGCTGGTCGTTACAATGGACTGCCTTCGTTAAAGTCGTCATTAACATAATCGTACTAATTTGAAAACCATGAGAACAATCATCATAAAATATCAAAAAATATAACGGATGACAGGATAGTTACTGCTAATGTAATGTCGTGTTCATTTGGTTTTAATGTAATTTTATATTTACAACGCAACTGAACTTTATCGGTTCAACTATTCTTTCCAAAATGTACTTTAATGTCACAATTTAAATTTTAGTATAAGAAAACATTAATTTTAAAATCAGTATGTCTGAAATTGGTTCGAATTCCAGAACTTTTCATTTAGTAGATCTCATTTAAACACAATTATTTTTCCTTCACAAGACTCAACAAAAATTCAGTTGATTTGTTTCGCAAATATATTATTATTATTTCAGCCTTCCTTATGTAAAAATGTTTGAAAAACTGAGTATTCAAATTGTTATTCTTTCCTACGTTTCGCATGACGTTTGCAGCAGTGACACTGTCAACATTATATTTTACCATTATATCTTACCTTTATATTTTACCTTATTTCATCAGTATTACCATTAATTTTTTGAACAAATAAATGACACCAAACATAAACTACTATCATCATCATCATCATTACCATCACCACCAAGGACCAGAATATTGGGGCATAGTGAATCCTGAATGGATATTGTGTGGACGGGGCAAGAAGCAATCGCCAATCAACATCGAGTTGGACCTGCTCCTCTTCGACCCCAAGCTAGATCAACCAATCTACATAGATGACAGTCAGGTTGGCCTCGGAGATATTATTTTAGTTTATTCATTTTTATGTCATTGTTTTCCTTTCAAATTCATTTTATTGTCATAATTAAATTCTTTTATTGATTTCCGGTAAAATTTTTCAAAACTATAGTAAGTTAAGCTAGGAGCAGAGGTTTATCAAATGTATGATCGCATTTTAAAAAATAAAAAAAATTGTTAACTAATTAATTAACGAATTTTAGTCTAATTATGGATAATTATTAAACAAAAATAAAATTATTGATTCAGCTTTTATAAAATTTCAATAAGTATGTATAACGGTACTGTACGTACGAACAATTGTGCGTTTTGACAAATTTGACGAGGGGGGCGAAGATTTAGAAAAAAGTTTGACAGCCGGGGAGAATTTTCAAAAAAGTGGATGACCTGACCGGGTGGGAGAATTTCACAACAAAATCGATAACCGAGGGGGGGGGGAATTCACACAAAACTTGGTGACTG
>NW_008705254.1:3056485-3150889 GCF_000326865.2 Helobdella robusta
ACATGAGCACGCCAAATATAAAAATCTAATTAATCCATCGGAAGGCTCTCGAACAAATCATTACACACCATCTTGAAACGTCATTAGGGATGCGTTTCATATCTATGCTATTCGTGTAGCGCTTAACCATCCTAAATATACAATAAATGTTCATGTGCGGCACACATGTGACTGACATTAAATGCTTGGCCGGTTCTGCTATGTGGACGAACATGCTTACATACTTAAGCTCAATTAATTATCAAATGTTATTTGTTTGGTACATATACACACAAACACACAGAAACACACACACACTTGTCTAGTGTAATACAATATATTTAAGTTTTGCTTTTAATGTCGCTAATTTCATATCGTCTTAAATTTTTTGTTGATTGAAAATTTCATTCAACAAGTGAAAACATAAGAAATAGCAGAGCAACACAAGCAACAAGTTCAACCGCACAAAAACAAACACAACTCAAGAGACACAATCACACACGAAACAATGAGATCCGATGAACCAGAAACACGAATAGCAATTATAAGATTATAATCATCCGGTCTTTCTCTTCATCCTTTTCAACTACAACTAATTCTTCAGTGATGTATGCAGACTTTGCATTTTTTCTATCTCAACTTTCTGTCGTATTTAAAACCTCATTCACAACATTAGTTTTTTCTCCTCATCAGTTTGAAATTTTCAACTGCCTACTTTTTTTATATCGAAAATAATTTTTAATGATCATCTTAAATATGTCCCCATTCCGGCTGGGAGCATTTGCTGCTTCCGCTTCCTCGGCACATGTGCAAGATGGAGTGCCACAGGAGATAACGGAAGTTGTAACAGTGACATGCGCGCTTGCAATAAATCTGGAGTAAGAATTAGGCGGAATGCGCGGTTATTTATGAAACTGTCTAGTGCTGCTGCACGTTTGTCTGTTTTCACTTCCGTTCGAGAGGTTAAAGGGCAGTCTTCTTGTGGTGCTGCAATTTAATGCTGTTCAACGTGATGTATATGTATTTGCTGCTTAAATGCTTTTTTGTGCTTTGTTTGTGTGTGCTTATTCTTACTTGTTTTGACGGTTTTAAAAATAATTTCGAATAATTATGGTACACTCAGTGAATGTTAATATATTATCCCAAATATTTGGTTTTCACGTTGTGAATTAAAATCAATTTCATTTCAAAATTTGTTGAATTAAAGTGCTTGTTTATTAAAAATTATTGATGCTACTCTACCTACACACACACCAATATTTCCAACATTTCCAAAAATATCAAAAAGAAACAACAATTATTACAAGTTGAAGTTTAATTTAAAAATTTTAATAGAAAAAATATGAAACGACCCAAATAACTCTTTTTTTATATATGGAGATCGAAGTGTTTAAAAAAATTTACAGACCGTGTAAACGTTACGTAACACGACGACGAATGACATTTAAGCAAGAAACTTAATAAGCTTGAATTGCATCGCAGATCAAAGTGACCATGACAAACACCGGACACCACTTGATGGCCAAGATTTATTCACCGAACATCACCAACGTCAACATATCTGGCGGACCTCTCTCCTATCAGTACAGGATCAGTGAAGTATGTCTCTCTCTCTCTCTCTCTCTCTCTCTCTCTCTTTCTATGTTAATCTTATTTTGTCTTTTTCCCAGTTTGTACTTAGTGTTTTTGTTGTGTTTCTCATCAACGATCTAATGTTTTTACTAAATATGTTAAATACGTTTATATACTTTTCAAACATATTCCGTTCATATGATTCTAAGCAACAACAACAACACGACAAGCACTGAAAATGAAAGATATAGTTGTACCCGAGCAAGACGAGACGTAATAAAAATTCTGTTTCAATGAATGATTGATAAATTTACTAACTGGAGCTGAACCGATGACACCAGGTTATATTCCACGTTGGGAAGGATGATCGCGATGGCTCGGAACATTCTATTCAAAATGTTTCATTTCCAGCTGAGGTTGGTTGCAACACGTCTGTTTGTTTGGTCAATGATTGGTTGACTGAATAATGATTGATTGATTGACTGACTGACTGACTGATTGACTGACTGACTGACTGACTGACTGACTGACTGACTGACTGACTGACTGACTGACTGACTGACTGACTGACTGACTGACTGACTGACTGACTGACTGACTGACTGACTGACTGACTGACTGACTGACTGACTGACTGACTGACTGACTGACTGACTGACTGACTGACTGACTGACTGACTGACTGACTGACTGACTGACTGACTGACTGACTGACTGACTGACTGACTGACTGACTGACTGACTGACTGACTGACTGACTGACTGACTGACTGACTGACTGACTGACTGACTGACTGACTGACTGACTGAGTTACACGTACATACACTAAACAACATAAAAATCAAATTTTCATTTTTTAAACAACGCCGTAAAAATATTTTTAATGAATAATATTTAAATAGGAAAAATGAGAGTTGGTTTACAATTTGAAAAATTACATAAGCGACATTGTAACCGCACATTACAGTTGACGCCAGATACATTCATTGCTTACAAACAACAAACTATACAACATTTGATAGATACCATCATAACAATTAGAAAAATACAAAAGCGCAGATTAAAAGACACGCACTCAAACACAAACATGAACATACACACACACGCACAAACACACGCAAACACGGACACGCACACAAACACACGTGAACAGAAGAACAGACACACACACGTACAAATATGAATCTTAATGTCATGCATTGAGACACGAGCGGAATATTTAAAAAGCTTATTATGAACTAATACGCACTGCACCATTATTTTCAAGAACATCTCATCCTCGATGCACAGCTGCTGTAGCTACCTACCTACCTTCTCCAATCATTCGCTAATTATCATTTTTTAATCAAGCTCTAGTTTCAAAAACAATCGTAACTGCAAATGATGTCTTAACGACAGAATACTCTTCGTCGTCAATATGTCCAGGAAGAGAGAGAGAGGTGGATAGAGAAAGAGAGAGAGAAAAAAGAAGAGAGAAAAAGAGAGAGTTGATAAAAAAAAATTCTGAACCGGCCTTGTACTATTACGTTGTTGCAACACTAACTTTCTATTTTTCTGACCTTTTGGCATTTTGTGTAGATGGATTGGTTAGCCAACCTATGCGTGTGAATGTTTATTTGTGTGTAATAGCGTGCGTGTGTATTACTATTGCATGTGCACCTGACGAAAGAGTAAGTCTGAATTTAAATATCTGTTCGACGTTTGTGATTGTCTTACAGTTGATGTGAACGCTGCAATTGAAGAGCGTCGCAAATGTACTTAATTCCAACTCTGGCTATCAGTTTATTTCAAAGAAGTTAATTTTTCACGGAATTGTAATTAAAATAAATTATTAATTCCTGTACAATACGAATAAGCAGTATGCATGCATTCATGACAGGACAAACGCACGAAATTTTATACTCTTTGCGTACGAGCGTGTACTGAATCGTCACCAATCCAGAGCCTTTCTTGTCTTCTTTGGATAGTTTTTCTTGAACTGCAACTGTATGAACCTTTTTACTGGTGTCGCATCATCAATAACTGCGATTCAAATAAATAAATGAACCTTTAATGGGAAGAAAAAGTCATGCAAAAATCTAACAAAGTGATTTTTTTATATAGTTGATTTTTCCAGCAATCAAACAGTCAAACAACCAGCAACCAACCAACCAGCAACCAACCAGCAACCAACCAGCCAGCAACCAACCAGCAAGCGACCACTTAAGCAGCAGCATGAAACTTGATTTGAACGACGACGAACATGTCCAAAATAAAAATTTATCATCTTTTAGCGATAGTTATTCAACTGTGTGCATTCTTAGATTAATGTTTATTGCTGTTCAAAAAAATCACTCTCAAACTACTCAACGATTGAATTGAAATTTCACAAATCAGTCATCGTCAACGGTTTCCAGTTCATGTTATGAGCTAGATGCACACACACTTATACACAACTAAGAACACTCATTCACGCACACTACCATACACACGCACACTACATACATACACTTCACACATGCATACAGCACCAAGACAAGCAAGCACACACACACATACACATGCACAATCACTTGCTAACTTTCCACATATAAACCCACACACACACGTGTGTGTAAGAAGACAGAAGCGTAAGAGGATGGAAAGAGAATGATGATGATGATGACGATGATGATAAATGCAGATGATAATGATGAGGAAAAGAGTGTTGTTGGTGATGATGAATATGATAGTGGTAATGATGGTGGGGTGGTGCTGGTAATGAAGAGAGAGAGAGAGAGAGAGAGAGAAAGAGAGAGAGAGAGAGAGAGAAAGAGATATGAACCAGATGAATAGTTTGTCCGTTGGAGCGCGTCATGCAATTCACAATTATGGAACTAAATCTCGACATTACGACGCAGACATTCCAATGTTGAGATGCTGGCAAGATGTAAGGGGATGTCACATCTATGTATGTATGATTTGGTTTGGTGTCATAATGCTAAGTTAGGTTACATTTACATGTGGTGTTATATGTGTTATATATATATATATATATATATATATATATATATATATTTATATATATATATATTTATATGTTATTTACATAACATTCATATAACATATCACATATATATATATTAATAGGTCATTTATATAACATGAGATGTGTGTTGCATGTAATATCATGTTACTTGTAATGTTACGTGCTATGTAACCGACTTGATGTTATATCGTATTGTAATCAGTGAGATTTTTCGCCGTACATGGCTTTATGTTGTCATCTGAGTAAAAGTTTGCGAAACACATATACAAATAATTTTGCAATAATATTTGTAATATTATTTTGATCTGCAAAATCCAGTCATAAATTTTCAATGCGTTTCATGAGTATCCAGTATTTATAGGTACATATACCTAACAAATGCGTATATTGGTATATTAAACTGGCAGTAGAAGAATCCAACCAACTTTAAATAAAATTTTCATTGGAAGGTTCGGTCGATTAGTTATAAATAAAATGACGGATGGAAGATAATTTAAAATAACGAAACTCCGGCTAATCAATCGGTCAAGAAGAAAAATGTCTTTAAAGAAGATGATGAATCTATTTGAAATGCTGTGCGCTCAACACTAACAGGGCAACCACACAGCACTGAACCAACTACTCTTCATAATGCAAATACTTAAGCCTATATACATTCACACATACATACTTGCATACGCCAGCATTCGTACGTATGTAAATACACATACATTTTCACATATGTACATACGCATATTCATATATACATACATACATATGTACATACCTACACCTGCATACGTACATACATACATTCATTCATACTTATGAATGTTTGTGTGCTTACATACATACATACATAAATTCATTCACGTTGTGTCGTTTATAAAGGAAAAGGTCCATTACTCAATAAAAAGTTAGAGAACTAAAAAAATTCAAACGTGAAATGAACGATGAGTAAATACGAAAATAAAATAAAGACAAAAACACTAAATAAGAAAAAGATTTTCCGGCATCGACGGAGGAGGAAGAGCTAAGACGGATGGGACGACAAAAACGTCACTTTGTTCGTTCCGCTGTTTTGTCAGCCAAAATAATTTCAAGTAGACAGAGCTCGGTGTTGCTTTGTTGTTGTTGTTGCCACTGCTGTTGTTGTTACTGTTACTGTTGTTGTCGTTGCTGTTGTTGCCGTTACTGTTGTTGTTGTTGTTGTTGGTTAAGTTTGTTCTTCTTAAGGTATTCGATTAGTTGTTTGTTTGTTATTATTAATTTGTAGAGTGATGTTGTTGACTTTGTCGCAGTTGTTTATTAAACGTTGTTATTGTAGTTGTTGCTTGTTGTTGCTGTTGCTTGTTGTTATGGAGTTTGTGCGTGTTGATTAGGAATAATTGATATTTTTGAGAAATCTTGAAATTGTTCCTAATGCGTCGTTGTGAATTGCTGTTGTGTGGGTGTTGTTAGTATAGATGATGATAAGTTCATTTGATATTTTTGCTGCTGCATTTGCCACTCTTACAAGTTACGCTCATGTCGCGTTACCATTATGACTCCAGAAAATCAAACGTCTCTTCGTAACTCTTAAAATAAATTTTTTTAAATAATCTCAAAAAATTTTGTAATTCCTAAAAATGATGACCTTGCTCCTGAAAAAATTATTCCAATAATGAAGCAAATAAAATAGAAGGATAATGATATCAACGGCATGTGACAGCAAGTAAAAGAGTATGCTGTAAAAAGCACCAACTTTTGCTGTTTCACCTTTGAAAACAAGATAGTTATTTGTTATCTACTACATGGTGGGCAAACTTCGGGCCCGTGGGGTGCATGCAGGGGTGGGAAAACTACGGCCCGAGAGGGGCACACGGCCCACTAAGCCATTTTATGTGACGTTTGACGAATAAATGAAAAATATGAAAGATTGACATTATAACAAAAAAAGATCGTCCGCCGGACAATGTGACCATGAAAAAGGTCGCCGGCCACACGCCACACAAATCCACACATTAGAAATTAAAAAATCCCCCCCTGGTGTATGTGGACGTTGCGATCGTCAACACCAATGTTCAATCTTCATCTTTTCTATATCTTTCACTTCAAACATCATCATCAACAACAACATCATCATTATCAACAACAACATCATCATTATCAACAACATCACCATCATCACTACCATCATCAACAGCAGCATCATCATCCTTTCCAACATCAACATCATCATCGACAACATCACAATCGTCGTCGTCGTTGTCCTTGAAGAAAAAATTTTCTTCTGATCACGTTGATTAAATGTGAAGATGTATTTTATTCCAGTCGGTGGGTTTGGTTGATTGCGTTTAAGAATGTTCTTCAAAATTTTTCAACTTACCAAAAATGCTCATCTTTGGATAAACTGACTGTCACATGCTCCATTTCAACCATTTAATAATACCCGCTTGAAAATAATAATTACTTGATAAATTATGATTAACATACATTTTGTAAAAATGGAAGGAACTTGTTTTACTAGCTATAAAAATCATGTCAAACATTTGATAAAACGCTTGAGCTACTAAACTTGCAAACAATTTAATCATTAATATTTTACAAAATCATCCATCAAATCATTTAATAACACAAATGAGATAACCCAATCAATATTGAACGTCTTTATTATCCAGTCCAAATCAGAATTAATTTTTGCCATTAATTAATCAAACAATCAATCCAAATCAAATACTCAAAACAACCTGCCGATTTAAACATTAGATCCAACTGGTTGGCTACAATTCGGATCTCTATGGCAACTTGAGTCAGGCGCTTTCATCTACAAACGGTGTCGTCATCATTGCTCTTCTCGTTCAGGTATGTGCGTGCATAACATGTGTGTGTGTGTGTGTGTGTAATTTGTGCGTGTGTGTGATTTGTGTATGTGTGTGATTTGTGTATGTGTGTGATTTGTGTATGTGTGTGATTTGTATATGTTTGTGATCTGTGTATGTGTGTGTGTAGTTTGTGTATGTGTGTGATTTGTGTATTTGTGTGATTTGTGCGTGTGTATGATTTGTGTATGTGTGTGATCTGTGTATGAGTGTGTGGTTTGTGTATGTGTGTGATTTGTGTATGTGTGTGATTTGTGAGATTTGTATATGTGTGTGATTGTATGTTGTCTGTGTACAGTAGCTATGTGTGTTTGATGCGTTTTTTATTGTGCGTATATTTGCTTCTTTTGAGTGTGTTGAGTGTTGAGTGTGGTGAGGATATTTCAGTTTAACCTTAACAATGTAAGGATCGGTTTGTAAACGGCTTGGCGTTTGTTGAACAGTTCGATAGAAACCGAAATAATTATTTTAAAAAAATGTACAGCTTTAAACTTTTAAAATGTATGAACAACGCGTTTTCAAAATTTCGAGGATGACGACCTGAAAAGTAAAATTTTAGATAAACGCATCAGGCAACAGCGAGGTGGAAAAAATAACTCAGCACGTCGATCAGCTCATCTTTAAAGGTTCCAATTCACTTTCGTTAATCATGTTCTTCTTGCTGTTGTTTTGTTTTTGTCGTTGTTGCTGTTGTTGTTATTGTTGGTGGTGTTGTTGTTGGTGTTGTTTCAGTATGTTTTCTTATGTTGGGCTATTTTTTGTAGAGTAACATTTGTTCGCGTTGATTTTGCTATAGTGGTTAATAATTTTACTATTGTCCATTTTGACAATGTTGACATTCTTGAGTTACCATTCTGAAAATTATTTTTATAAAATATGTGAGTTTTTTATCTTTTTCATTGTTTGCATGTAGTTCAACACGAAATTGCAGATTACCAAACGCCAGTGGTAACTACGCAATGATTTTAAACACCGCGCAAACTGGTAATCATATTCTAAAAAAAACTTTTCCCCAGTTAGTGTATACATAAATAGAAAAAAAGACAAACAACCCTATCGAAATAATGAGCGTTTGAATTTGTAAGTTTCAGAGCAAGTGACAGCACAGCATGTAATGTGAGCTGGCAATAAAAGAACTATCGGATAATCTCCTTTAATGAATAATCCGTCAATCATAACGAGAAGCGTGCCTCTAACTGCACCGACATATATCTCCTTCGAGATTCACCGGTCCGATCTGAGTTGCTGCATGGCTCACAAACACGCTTATAACTCATTCCACTCGATAAATCAATACTCGTCGTCAACTTGTGTGTACTTTTGCTAAAAAAACTCAATTTTGTTATGGACCAACTAAACATAGCGATTCTGAAACTGCCTGTTGATAAATTTCATTTGAAAAAGTAATTTCAATTTAAAAAAAATCTTTTTACAGATTTTATTTATGTTTTTGTGGAGATGTTTTGTGAGGTTTTCGAGGTATCGACTTACTGTAATTCATTTGCACGTTTCCTAGCTTAGGATGCGGAGAAAATTTTCTAAAAAAAAAATTTCATGTACGCCAATAAAATATAATAGTTGTACGTGTTACACTAGAAGACGTTCATCAAATTAATCCCATGTTATCAATCAGCACACGATCATATCTCACAATCATCTTCTTTCCAACCATCATCGTCATCATTATCTATATCATTATCTATATCATTAACAATTTCTCCATCATTTGTATCATTACAGATAGCACTTCTATCATTGCACTATCATCATTG
The DNA here is from genome assembly GCF_000326865.2 of Helobdella robusta. Classification (NCBI taxonomy): domain Eukaryota; kingdom Metazoa; phylum Annelida; class Clitellata; order Rhynchobdellida; family Glossiphoniidae; genus Helobdella; species Helobdella robusta. The sequence continues at coordinate 3,065,657 of NW_008705254.1, forward strand.
GGTTACCATACTATCGTCACCATCGTCACCCTTCTAATCATCTTCATCATCACTATCATCATCGTCATCATCCTTCCTATCACTGTGTTACTAAAGGATAAATAATCACACACAAACATAATCATCATAAGAATCAGCATCTCATTCTTCACATTACCATCATATTCGTCGTAACCATCGTCGTCATCGTCATAACCATCATCATCGTCATAACCGTCATCATCACCATTATCTTCTTCATAATCATCACCATCATCTGCATCATCACCATCCTCATCACCATCATCATCATCATCGTCATAACCATCATCATTATCATCGTTCTTATCATCATTATCATCACCACTACAAACATCATCATTACCATCATCATCGTCATCGTTATCATCACTCCCAGCTCTAACATCATCATCAAGACTGGCTTGCTCCACTGACAGCCCCGCTAGCAAATTAATGAGCAAATCTATGACATATAGCCTCTTTAATTATTTAAAACCCTCGAAACATTGTTACGCTCTCTTTTTCTATCTAGCTGCTGTTTTTACTTCAAGCATTAAGCTCTCAAGTCTGTAATACTACGTTTTAGGTTTGTAATGTAATCATCATTGTCATCATCACCATTGTCATCTTCGTCGTCATCATCACAACTATCATCTTCATCGTCATCATCACCATTGTCATCTTCGTCGTCATCATCACAACTATCATCTTCATCGTCATCATCACAACTATCGTCTTCACTATCATCATCGTCGTCATCATCATCACTATCATCCTCATCGTCATCATCACCACTATCGTCTTCACTATCATCATCATCATCAATGCCATTATCATCATCATCATCAATACAATAATCATCATCATCATCATCGCCATTATCATTATCATCACCACATCATTCCTGTCGTCATCACAGCCATCATTTAAATATATTAGTACTTTATATAATTTGGAATGTTAGGTTGTTTTTTTTAAATGGGCGGAGGTCTGTTTTTTAAATTTGTAGTTTATCTTGCTTTTTTCTAAAAAATAAAAATTCATTTCTTTAAATTTAAAATTCAATGCAAGGGAATGAAAGTCTATAATATACACCACACATAAAACATGCACATACATATGTATATAACTATATATATAATTAAATCAAAAAACGTTTAACTAATTAATTAATTATTTAATAAAGTAATTAATTTCTTTAAAATCTTAATTAAAGTATTATTTAATTTGAACGACGAAATTAAAAAAAATAACTGTAGCCTATTTCGAACAAGGTTTTAAACGGCAACCATTCACTCGTTCATTTATTTCATTCATTTTCGAGCTATTTTTTCTCCTCCGAGGTAAAGCAATTTGCAATCTGTAACTGTCTCCAGGTGCCTGGGTGTCTTCGAACTATATCATCCTCTGAAATCCTTTCCTCTTGACTGAAAATAATGGCGGTTCTGACGTTGTAAGAATGATGAGGATGATGATGAGGATGATGATGATGACGACGATGATGATGATGATGACGACGACGATGAGGATGATAATGATGACGATGGGGATGGGGATGAGGATGATGGTGATGGTGATGACAATGATTATGTGGATTTAATGATGATGATGAAGAGGCCTACTGCATGCAGAATTAACAATGATAACTTGTGCCGCTCATTTTATTAGATGAAACCATAAAAATTGTTGTTGCTGTTACGAATAATTTTTAATTAAAAAAATGTTCATTGAATTCTAAAATTTATGTCTAATGAATATTTGTATATTAGGCATCAATTTTTTAGTATGAACATAAATAACGCGGTGCTTGCCTACCATTGCCTACTAGGCAATACGTTGGAGCTTGATGACTGGTCCCTCTTCAACCTGCTACCTTTCGAATCCAACTACATCACATACGAAGGTTCCTTAACGCACCCACCATGTTTCGAAACCGTTACCTGGGTCATTATGAACAGACCTATTTACATGTCTGAAAACCAGGTTGGCTAGTTGGTTGGTTGGTTGATTGGTCGGTCGGTTGGTTGGTTGGTTGGCTGGTTGGTTGGTTGGTTGGTTGGTTGGTTGGTTGGTTGGTCGGTCGGTCGGTCGGTCGGTCGGCCTCTTGATTGGACGGCATGCTGATTTGTGTGGTTGTTTGTCTTTAGTTATTTGACTGACTAAAATTTTGATTCAATAATATTTTTGATTAAATTGTTCAACTGTTTGATAAATAATCGTGGAAAACCATTTTTTTGCCGAAAATGTTACAATTTTATAGATGAACTGTAGAGTTTTAAACGGTTGACGACTGTTTTTTTTCTTACTCAGCCCACATTTTTGTACAGAAATTTTTCATTAAAAACAACCTGCAATAGAGCCATATGAATTTCAAACGTACAGCAACAACAGAGAACCACTGACAATATATTAACGCTCGTGCAATCAATAATTACTTCCATTCATCCATCTTGCTGCTCGTCTAACGTTTGCGGAAGAACTTATCCAGATGATGAATGGAGTAGAAGGAAACTACTGTCCTATTTTTTAAAGCAACTTACCTCCACTTCAATTAATAATCTTTTCACTGAAATGCTTTTCGCTTCGGTTCTTCCGTGCTATCTCTATCAGCATTCTGTCTGGCGTTATCGCTGTCGGAATGTGTTCTTTCATTTTTGCTGGGCTTGTCTTTTCTTATCATCAAACAAATTATTTCTTCTTTAATTAACATTAACGGTTTAGTATGATAGAAAAAACATTTTAAATGTTGTGTTTTGGTCGTCATGAATTATTGCATTTATTTAAAGGAACATTACAACAATCTATTTTTTTATCAAAATTGTTAATGAAGCAAAATGTCATTTATAAAAAGTTACAAAAGTTGAGGAGTTTGAGGTCTGGGTCTGAAGAGAACCCCAAGGGCCCCCTGGTGGACAACAATCGGGGGAGTCAGCCGTTGAACAGGAGACCACTGAGAACCAACATCAACTTCAACAATCCCGTCAGTTCATTATGTACATCATTCACTTTCAAACTCACAATTTAAATTTTTATTATTATTAATAGCTCTTATTATTGAATAATTTGTTAATTAACTGTTAAATTTCAGACGTCATCGTGCTCTATGCATCAGAACCTCTTCTCCTACCACGGTGGTACTTTGGAAACATTTTTTTTTTAAATTTTTCTCAATCTATTTTCCATAGTGATATAAATTCAAAACATTTCACTAAATTATTAACATTTAACTCGAAGTTAACTTGAAGAACGAAGGAACGATTGAGAAGCAGGCTGAGAAAAGAATCGAACAAACAAATCTTCATTCCACGTTATGAAACGTCACGGGACAAAAATATTTTTTTGTCGATCAAACTTGGGAGTTTTGTATAGTTCACTGAGCTATTTGGCACGTTCAGTTTCGAGTACCACTCTGTTATATTTTTATTCATATGGCCACTCTTCACGAATCACGAACTTAAATAAATATCAGACCACTCATCAACTAATTCAATATTATTTATTATGAAGCATCGCCATCGCCTATAACAATTTTTCAATTCTTAAATTTATGCGTTATTGCGCTTACATGCACGCACGCGCAAACATAAACATTGCCCGACATTATTTTCAAAATTGAATATTTCTTAGAAGAAGCAGAAATTAGTGAGATTTGGCGTCATCAGACAATAACTGAAGGCACAAACCAGCTGATGTCACATCAGCACGGACCAATGATTTAATTAGGATTCATAATTGTAATGAAATCACATGTTTGGATAATTGTCTAATTATTTTTCCAATCAAAATGATAGAGATTAAATGAATATTTTTGTACATTGGCTTTAAGGCTACGGTAGTTTGTAGGATTCAGTTTCTTCATATTATATTTTATTCCACGCCATCAATTTAAAGTAAGGATTGGACTGCATTTGATGAATTGGTGCTTCAGAAGAAGCGAGATTCGATTGAAATTTTTTAAAAAAACTCTTGATGGCTGGTTTTATGTGAGTTTTTGAGTGTTATTTGAGTTTTTTTTACCATCTCGTCGTGCGTTCCTTAACAATGACCAAGACAGTCAAAATGTTGAATAAGGAAGGTATTCTATAATAACTATTATATTTTCAAGTGTAATATTCAATTCAATTTAGTACAGTTGAGTTGAAAATCTTTTTATTTTAGATGTTTGATGAAATTTTTGCGCAACAATAAAGTACAATGCACGCATATTTTTGTAGAAAATATTTATTCCCAACTTTATTTTATCTCAATGTTCATATTATCGTTGTTTTGCTTTCAACCGTTTAGCAATCACAATAGCGCGTTCCAAATTTTCAATTATTTTCATCCATATCTTCCATCTTCATCGTTGACTCAACATTTAACGCATTATCACACGGGTCTTTCATTTTTTTTCCTTTAAAATTAAAGTCGTCGTTTATAAATTATAAAAACAGTTAACATCGAACTTAGTATATTTCATTCATTCTATATCTGCAGACCGATGCGATTTACGAATTCTTAATTTAGGAAAAACAATTCGGCCAATTTTTAAATAAAAACACGTGGAGTAGATGCCAATTAGTTCGAATTTACTTTCCTCATTCATATGATAAAACTGATACATTATATCGTGAAAAATCATCTTTGAATTTGATTCAAAGCAATGTTCGGAAACTTCAGTTATATGTTAACAAAGCTATTTCTTCGCACAAAGGTTATGAAAAAAAATAATTAAACAAATATCGATAAAAAGCTGGTAGATCGTACCTCTTAAGTGGAAAAATTTTGATAAGAAATAATGAAAACTTTTCATATAATAATATTCAAAGGTAAGTTTTAATACTGATGTTGTAAAGTTGCTTTCGGTTGAGTGAGTGTCCAACTGAACATACTATTTTTTAGAGTCGTCATGTTTTTAAATTTCATTTAATTAACTCAACAAACCTCCATTCACAAATCGTCACATCGTCTTCGATTTAAAACAATTTATTTAATTTATAACAGTTTCTTACTTTTCGTATCAACTTGTTGAACACAAATTAAGGAATTGCACTTATCAAAGTCAATGAATATAAAAATACAAAACTGGTCGAAATGGAAACAACAAGCACATTTATCTGAACAGAAAATTACAATTCATGATCATTCATGGATTTAAACATTGGCACCTAACAACATTTAACAAAAAATCATCAACGTAAATGCTAATGGGTGTATATGTGAAATAAATATGGACGGGTGGAGCTGTATTAGCATCTAATGGAAACATGCATAAATAGAACGCCGGCAAGAAGGAAGGAACATTGAAATTTACTTAGGTCGTCATCTTGGATTTCAGCTGCTGAATTAGTTGTTGGTTCTCTAGTTTGATGAGTTTGAAGTCATTGCTGATTCTCTCAAGACTCTCTTCGGTCTGGTTGTCTCTTTCAATCTCCAGCTGACATTTCAATGTTTTAAATTTTTAAAGACTATTTGTCCGATTCATACCGAACAAAACAAACAAAGATTCAATAAAATCTACCAGATAAGAACGCTTTAAAAATTTTATGGGGAGAAAATTTTAATAATTTAAATTATATTTTAGAAAATATGCACGCAATTTCCGTAGGAAAATATTGCTTAGAACTTAAAAATAATAAAAAGACCCTTACTTGTTCCTCAATATCTCTCGTCTCTTTCGTTATCTCACCAATCTCTTCGACTGATTTCACTAAAGAACTGCAGTTCTGAGAGAAAAATGCATAAAATGTGTATGATTGTATACATAGCTAACGACTAAACGTATAAATATTCATAATGCTAAACGATTAAGTTTAAATGAAAATTAAGACCAGACAGTCAAAACAAACATATAAACAGACAATCGGACAGACAAACAAAAAGACAGACAGACAGACGTCATAACTTACCTCATGCAGACTTGCCAACAGCTTGTATGCCCTTCGTGATGTTTCATCTGACTTGGCATTCTGATATAGTGTGGTTTGCGCACATTTATCAATGTACATACACATATATATTACGTAATTCTATATTTGAATTTAATCATTAAATCAATTTATATATGTAAATTAAGAAAATTTAGAACAAGAACATTTCTACAGTAAAGTTTCTAAAAAAATTTTTTTTAAATGCGTTGCATAGAGGTAATATAGTTTCTAATAACTTTTGATTAACGTTAAAACAAAACAGAAATCAAAGTAAGACATGAAATAATGAATACCGTCAGTACGAACCTTGAAGAGGAGTTCGTCAGTCACAATAAACGTCCTCTCAAGAACACCGGATACCTGGTTGATCTCTTTCTGAACTGACCTCGTGTCAACAAGAATCTGTTTACGGCAACAATCAACCAATCAACTAACTAATCAATCAACCAAACAACAGATCATCTAATCAAACAACAATCAATCAATCAGCCGATCAATTAATCAGTTGTACATTATTCATAATTTGATTTTAAACCATTTTTTTGTAATCGTCGTTTTTACCATTCTTTAGAACTCACAAATAATTTGAAGTATTTACTTCTTCTTGGAGAACACTTTAAATTGTAATATTCAATAAGAATTTGTAACAGTAGAATAAGAATGAGATTATTTGAAACGTTATTAAACGACAAAGGTGCCATTAAAATTCATGCAGCCCTTATCCAGCACGCATCAGGGCAAATAGCAATCACTCCATCATTCCAAGCAACCTTCTCTATCTCCTGATTCTGTTTCATGATGTTGGCCACAATCTCCAGGATGCGAGTCGTGTACGTCGATCGGCTGGGTCCGTGCGTGGTCATCTTCTCGAGCTCAATCAGCTGTTTGGACATGGTCAGTAAGTTCAGTACATGCTTCCTACGTAGGTACTTACTTAAGCTGTAGCACATTTGATAGCTGATGCCATAAAATCTTGCAAAGTCATTATTAATATTATAATTATTATTATTACGAAATATTAACTACAATATTCAACAGTGGAATAATTAACTTGTTTACGAAATTTTTGAAAATAGATTGAAAAGATCTGATAAGTACGCGGGAAGTACAACAGCAAAAAATAAGTAAAAGTCTTTAGATTCACAGGTAAGTTCGATTGACAAAATCAGTAAAAAAAGGACAAAGATTTCTTCTAGAAACTATAAGTTCTAAATAGAAAATTGGAAAATCAGTTTGAACAATTTAATTTGAACAACTTCGTTAACTGAATTAATTGGGCAGATTAAGTGAATATATTTTTATGCAATAACTCGCTGAAGATGTAACAGTGAAACAACATTTTTGCACGTTCTCAAAGTTGCACAGATCAGATAAGAATCGTATTTTTTAACACTTCAAACAAGCATCAAGATAGGACACAACTATCTAAACTATAAACAACACAATACAACACCACAAAGTGATAACAACATAAAATGAAATAATGGTAAAGATGAATGAACGAAACGAACAAGTTGTTTGTGTAGCAGATTCTTCTCTTGGGCTTGGCCGGATGCCAACTTCAAATTGCACCTCACCTCATTCAACTCGTCTAGCAGATGGTCCCTTCGAGTCTGAAGTTTGTTTGATTGGTTAGTTGATTAGTTGGTTGATTGGATGGTTGGTTTTGCTCGTTTAAAGGTAACAAAGCGACAAATGAAAAAGTAAAAAATTGTCTAAAGTGTTAAAACAAATTTCTAAACTTAACCTCATTGTTATCCGATCGGATTTGCAATCCAATCAACTCCTCCTCCAGCTGTTTCTTCCTATCTTCCCATTGGTTCATCATAGCAGCCAATCGTTGTTCAGCTTCACTAACCACGTTCTAAATGATAAGCAGTCATAATGATTTGAAATACAGACAGCCAATAAAAAACAGTTGGGTAAAAAAACCCACTTCTAATTGGACGATGCTTTCTTGTGCTTCGGGCAACAGACCAATCATCTTCTTCTTCATTTTCGCCTCAGCCTTCCTTCGCTTGTTCTCATTTGTCAAATCACTTATTTGACCTTTCATCTTCAATAATTATGTTGAAATGTAATTATTTTATCCGTCATAAAAAAAGAAAACATTTTTATAGTTATCTGTTTGTGGTTGTATGCTTATCCATTCATTCATCCATCCATCCATTCATTCATCCATCCGTCCATCCATCTATCCATCCATCCATCCATCCATCCATCCATCTATCCATCCATCCATCCAATAAACCGATTTTCTGCCTATTTGTCCATCAATCAATCAATCCACACCAACCATTCATACATTTATCTATTTAACTAACCAGCCAGCCAATCAACCAACCAACCAGCCAGCCAGAAAACCATCCATCCATCACACCATCCATCCCTTCATTCAACCAACCAACCAACGATTTATTAATTTATTAATCCATCCATGCGTGCAACCTGATGGAGATGCTCTTTCAACGACTCCATCATCTCTCCCTTCTCATTCAACTCCCCGACGAACTTCTTCAGTTTATCTTCCAAATCTCTCAACTCTTCATCCTCATCCTTTCCCACAGGTACAGCAACCTCCTGTGATGAATATGATGGTGGTGTTAGGATGACGACGAAAATGATGATGTTTGTGACGATGATGACGATGATGACGGTGGTGATGAGGGTGGTAATGAAGACAATAATGGTGATGATGATGATAGTGATGATGATGATGATGATGACGACGACGACGAAGGCGATGATGATGAAACTGACTAAAACTGTCATAGCCCAATATAATATTGTTAGGAATGATGGAGAACAAATTGTTACAAAAAAAAAGCAAAACACCAGACCAATATTGGCTTAGTATCAGTGAGCTGTTTGTCTGCTTCGACATTGGAAAGAACATGCGACTGTGAAGAAGAGGATGATGATGAGGATGGTGATGTAGCCAACATTTTTTGTTTGGCCCTGAACTTAGAGGATGATGAAGACGATGACGATGACAGCAATGAAGATGATGTCAACTGAGCTGATGATGAAGCTATGTTCGTATGTTTCAATGATTCTTTTATTTGGCTTGATATTTTGGAAAGAATGTTTTCTTTTGACTTTTTCTGTACATCAAAAAATTGTAATAAAACCGTTATTTTCAAATGAAAAACATAAACTTGTAGATATGAATTATAAAAAACTAACAACCACAACAATTTTGTAAATGTAGAAAATTTATTGCGTAAACATCCCATTACAAACCGACAGAATAGAATCCTTCAAGTTATCACTACCACTACTAGAGCTGATGATGTTGTTGTTGTATCTCTCTCGCCTTTCCTGGGCCACTTTCAAGGAGTTGTATTGTAGGATGGAGCAGAAAAGAATGCTTGTTTTGTTGTTGCTGTTGTTTGTTGATGTTGTTGATTTGTTTGCAAACTGTTGAGTCGACAGAGGAAGGTGGTGGGAGTAGTACTTTTGCAATTCTGAATGGCGGATTACAATAACATGTGTGAGTATTAAGTGTTTGTAATTTACCATGTTGCTTGCAAAAATAGATAGTAGACAAATTGAAGTAATTAACACATATTAACCAAAAAGTAAACACAAATGGTGAACGAAATTTCAACAGTTAATGAAGAGAAGAATGAAGATGAAAGAATGAATGGATCAAATGAAGGAACAAACAAATAAATGAAAGAACAAATAAGTAATAAGTGAACGAATGAAAAAGTGAAGTTAACCTTGTGGAATGTTGTTTTGCCTGTCAAACTGATTTGGCACGAGCATGACATGTGCATTGAATGGTCGTTTAACTTTTTCTTCCTGTTTGCAATTTTAAAAATATTTAACCATTACATTAGGTGAATTATTACTTGAAAGTTTAAATCAAAATTTAAACACAATCAACAAAATGAAGAATATATATGAGATTTAGTAAAAACGGTTTAAAATTTATTGAAAAAATGTGTCATAAATAAAACAGTTTATGAATTTTTAATTTAAATAAAACTTGTCATGCACTTTTATGCAGCAGTAAGGTGGCAGCCACGCTTGCTTAAGGAGATGGTTGATGGTCTGGTTGATTGATCTTCTCAGCAAAACTTGTGGAGCTGATAATAAAAACTGCCTCATGTTTAAAAATTTAAAATTGAACATATAAAAAATGTTTAAGTCAAAGTTTTACAGAATTTTATCAATAGTTATTTTTAGTTTATAAACTGAAATAATAAAGCTTTAATGATGTAAACAAAATAAGAAAAAAGGAAAAGAGAGCATAGAGCTTTATGAAGTGAAACATACTTAGACACTCTTGCTCTATAATGGACCTGTCTTTCGGCAGACGACTAATCAGGAAGGAGAAGATCTTTCTCATCTCAACCTCATTCACGTACAAAAATGTATGATAGCCCACTTCTCCTTGATAGTTCAAACCCTACAACCAGTTATAAAAAATTATAGTACATTTAAATAAAAAAACCCAATAAAAGAAGTTAACATTTAAAAATCTTATGTTTTTTTTTCAGAATCTAATTACAAAATGATCTACTGTAATACTAAAAATAATATTAAAATTAGGAGTACAGTACAGTATATCATTTCGATATTAGATTTTGTTTCTAATGCCCATTCAATTAAAAAGAAGACAAATGCAAAAAAAGTTAATGAAATATTTAAAAATAACAGACAAAGCAAAATACAAACCTTAACAGCATCAGCTAGCTGGGTGCCCACTCTGTACTTGGCGGCCATATTTGACGGTAGTTTGCATTTGACATCCACGGATGGGTCAATCAGTCGGATGCACCGACCCACAGCATCGACCACGTTCTCAGCGGATAGCTGACCAACACCACTGATGCCATCTAAATCGCTGGTATTGTGTTATTTTAGTTTGAAAATCAGTACAAAAATGTCTATTTGATTTTAAATTAAGTAATTAAAATGTAAACACTGTAAGTAAGTTGACAGGAAAAATTTGTATTGGTAAACATTCTTGCAGAATAAAACATGCAAATAAAAAATATATGTCTTTTGTAGTTGTATTTTTTAGATAAACTATAAAGTAATTAATTAAATAATTAATTGATAATAATACAAATAAAATAGAAAATAAATAAAATAGAAAATAAATTACTCTCCATCCTATCGGTATCTATTATTTATTTATTTTATGACAATCTCTCTTAAGAACAAAGATAACTGATGGTGTGTAATGTATGATGCGGTGTGTGGGTGTGACACGGTGGGCGAAGGATGGCCCGATCCATCTGTGATCCCTGGATGATAATAGTCCTTCCAGTCCACTGTTCACTCCCCTTTTTTTCTTGGCACTCCCATTTCATTTTGTGACATTCGCAGTTCAAATGTGCCAACAAAAATTCAAGAAACATAAAACAACTTAGACATAAATAGATTTTAGAAATGAAATAAATTTGAATAACATACCAGCCAACCAATTTTAAGGTTTGAAGAATTATTCTGTCCACTTGATCCATAATTTCTACGTTTAAAAACGAACTTAAGTTTCTAAGTAAGCAAACTTTTTTTGGTTACATCCTTTATAATAACATTATATTCTAATACTACCATGTATTCCAAGTATATTGTAAAAGCCATATAGGCATATACATCTAAATTAACACCATACATAAATTTATATCCAGTACACCTTGTAAATTTAGAATAAATTTATACATATTATATTCATACCCATTTGTGAAAATCATAGATGAATATTCAGGTATGTTTATCCTATGATATTAACCATGGATAAATATCTATGATTTCAACTCACTAATACAGGTAAGGATTGGTTTTGGTCCTACACCTAACTAACCCTAACTCTCAAATAAGTAAAGTTTATAATGCAATGGCTTACCGTTCCAACAGCGTTATAATGTCTTTGATGTTTATGAAACTTACAGGTATTACAACATAGGTTTTTATAGATAAATAATATACATATACATTGATACATATCAAATGTATGGCTCACTTTTTATATGCATTTTATATATGATAAATAGCTTTTATATATAATGAAAATTCATAAACATTATACAATATATGTATAATTTATTGAATATATATATATTATTTATATACATACATAAGTGTATATGTTAAAGAAAGGTATGAGTGTGTTGTAATGTAAACAGACATCATTTATGTTATATTATGCCGTTGATCTTTGCCTTTTAACGTTTAATTTAAATCAAATTTAATTTTTTACTCATGTCAATCAAAAAAATTGATAAATCTTAAGTTTCAGTTTAATTTAATTAAATCTGGTAGCAGCCGTAGAGAAGAACTGAACAAGATCTGATCTAACTGAGCAGTAGTGAAGCAGTGACCACACGGGACTGTCTGACTGTCTGACTGACCACATTTCAGATTTCACATTTGGTTGATGCTCTGATGAGTGATGCTAGTACTTTGTTTACTTTTTAATTTAAAATTGAATTAATTAAGTAAATTCACTAAAATCTAAAAAGTTATAAGTTATTTATGTATTTTTTTTATTGTATGACCATGCGATAGTTATGTTATCAGTTATGTTCAGTTATGTTATATTATAACAGTATTGTTAAAACTTTAGTTTAATTAAAATTAAATAAAAGTTAAATTTATAGAGGTCAAATTTAATAAAAGAATTTCAAATATTTAAAACTTTGTTTTTAAATAACTACCATGATCAGTTTTATCTCTCATAAATAATAAATATATTATAATTTTGTAATTCTTTTTGATGACATGACTAAAAAGTAAAAACTATGGTGCTAACTAAGGAAATGATGCAGAAGAAGATTTAAGTTAACTTTTTTAAAAACCATTGCTGGTAAAAATTATTTAAAAACATTTGTTTATAAAAATGATTTTATTTAAATTTGTATAAATGTATATAAATCACTAATCAACTGTCTGTTGTCATACTATTTTACTTGATGTGCTTATTTTTTATTTCAGTTGTGAAAGAATCAAAAAATGAATAAGTTTGCCACCATGAATCTCATTGTTATCCTGCTTTTACAGATCTTGAATCTCAATCACTGTTACACTGAAAGTATGATTTGCAATATTTATATTGAAGGTATAACTCATGACAATTAATACACAATGTTATATATATGTATTTTTAATGCAGCTGAAATGATTGATTGGTGCAATGGAGTTGATGAAGAGCATGATAAGAATGTTCAGCATATGAGAAACGAATGGCTGGGAAGCAACATTGTCCACAATGTTCTTCCTTCAAGTGTTGAATTTAAGTACATCATCGATTCGAAAATTAAAGTTGAAAAGTTCACAACCTGTGTCAGAGATTGTTGCATCCGGCAGTCATGCCATGTTGCATTCTATGTTTCTAAAACCTGCTTGTTCATCAGCTGTCCTGATGTTAATGATCAGGATGCTTGCAAACCTATCAAGAAAAGTTCAATTGATGATGATGGAGACAATGATAATGTGGGTCTGACTTATTGGATCACCGTTAGAAAACCAGGTTTCAAAACTTTTTGACTAAAAAGTTTATGTTGTTTTTCACAAATTAATTGTAAAATGTTTTTGATGTTTACTAATAAAATCAACGATTCAAAACGAGTCAAGAACAACCAATTTCAACGACGACAACATCAACAACAAAAGCAGTTAACAAAAGTTGTGAACTTGGCTTACCAGACACATGCAGTTCTGCATTTGAGAGATGCATTCCAAAGAATGGAAGAACTCGTGCAGGTGTCTGCGTTTGTACATTGGGATACATCAGGAACATCAGCTCAGGGATGTGTGCCAAGGGTTTGTTGCACGTTTGCTCCTCTGTCTCAGAATTCTAAACAGTTTTATTATTAACCTATCTTGTTTGGAATCATTTTTTCTGCTTAGTCGATTCATCGATTCATTCAAATGATTTAATTATGATGATGTTTTTGATGTCTTTTTTTAAAATATCTATTTGATTTAAAAACTAAAATAGTTTGTTTCTACCATCATTTTTCATGAAGAAAAGACAAGACAGCACATTTTTGCAAGTTCAACAGCTGACACGGCGACAACAACAACAGCATCACATCACATCTTTCCCATCCTGAAGTTGACATCACATCTTTCCCATCCTGAAGTTGTTACAGACTTGCATTCACCACTTTCGTCACATTCATCAGTGGTATCAGCAACAGTCTCAGCAACCTCTACAACAACGACATCAACAACAACATCAACAACGTCAAAAACATTATCAACAGCAACGTCAACAATTATCTTTTCAACTGTTATTCAAATTCCTTCAGAAGTAACAAAAAGTTTGTTGCTCAGTTTTATTCATTCATGGTTGGATGATGTACACCAGTGATTCTGTGCAGATTTGGAGTTTTGTCTCTCAGTTATCTCTACTTTTAGCGAATCTTGGAGTGAATTTTGGCTTCACGTGAATTGTTGATTAAGTTTTAAATATTTCACCACATAAAAAAATTTAAGTGTTTATTTAGACTTTGTTAGCTTGTACTCTCGAAATAACAACAATGAGAATTATGGTATTGAGCAGCAGGTGAAAAAGTTACAGACAAGCATTGAATTTTTTTATCTCGACATAATAACACACGATCATCATACACATTCAATCAATCATTTTTTGCATAACAACAGGCAATCACACTCTTCACTTGCCTCTGTCGGTTTTAGTGATCAACAAAACGAAAGTTGATTCAATTGGAAAAGAAGATGTCCGTTATTTGTGGACAGTTGAGTCCAGTAGTCCCTCTGAAGGGGTCAGTACTTGTACTGCTGCTACTGCTGCTGCTGCTGATGCTGATGATGATGATGATGTGTTTATAATTTCAATTGTTGTGTTTGTTAATGACTTTAAAACTGCTATTTTATAGCTGTTATGTGTTGGTTAGTGATGAATTTGAATTTGGTATGTAATATGACTTGTTTGAGTTTATGGATGGAATTTCTATGAGGCGTCATGCTTTTTTGAGACTGTTCTGGTTCGTCTGCCTTGTTAAAAATGTTTGATTAATGTTGTCTTTACAAATGTTATTTGGCTGTATACTAAGTTTCGAAACTATTTTCGTTTAAAAAATTAATATTATATGTTTTAAAATACACTCTCTGCAATAAAGATTAAGATACCCCAACACTTATATGCCAATTTTAATTTATGTGGAAAACACATGCCACAAAATATTTTAAAAAGTGCAGTAAATTAGTTAGACAGCTACTAACTAGCCTGGGGTTAGATGCAAATTGGTTGCTAATTGACAATACAGAGTCCATAATTGCTGGGTATCTCTTAATTGAAGATATAATTATTATCTAGTGCTCTGATGTTGTCTCTGACTGTTTATTTAATAATTAAAGTTAATCAGCGTTGTATCTTCATTACAACATTATAATTATAGATCCTCTTTCTATAACTGAAAAATAGTGTGATGGTGTTAATATGTTTTAGTCTGTCTTGTTTATGTTTTATTTATTTATTTTTTGATTGGTGTCTCCTCATCAGAAAATTTTTTGAACCTAGCTGAAAAATCTAAAATGATTTATCAGAGTTAGATGGCCAAGTAAGAAATGAGCTGCAATTTATTTTCCATCATTGCTGCTCTGTTGCTTGTCCATTCGCTCAAACGATTTACATTGAAAGATGCAAAAGTTTAATGTACTAATGTTTAAAGCCTGTAAAGGACTAAGTATTTTATCGTCATACAAGCCCGCCAGTCTAATGTGGCTGACGACTGTTGGCAAGGGTAAACTTTTTATATAACTATAACTATAAGGAGTCTTCTAACTGTGACTCACATTTAATTTAGAGACGGTTTAGATTGGCAACAGTCAATGCCTTAAAGTGATAAGCATATTAATACGTTAAATGGTTGTCTCTATGGTATATAATAAGAGAGACCAGGCTGAGAATGAACTTGTGTGTTAGACTCACGGCGTTGATTTTATTTATTTGTGAAAAATCTTAAAAGTTTTTGTAAAGTTATGAAAATTTGTTTAGATGTTTAGAGCACTTGCAATTTGCAATATAACAGCTGCTTAACGACAGGAATGTATGGCGGGTGGTAATATTTAAAAAAATGAATTATCTATATTTATTTATTAGTTATTGTAATCAAACAAAAATATTTTTTAAAATATCAGGAAATATTGAATGAATCAGATCAGTCGAGTGTCCTTCAAATGTCCAAGGTTGTTGTTGGCTGTTACAACTTCACTGTGCAGGTCTGGTTTCAGAGTAGGAATGTTTCATTCAGAGATAGTGTCGTCGTTCACGTGTTCCCTGGTAACTTCATCAATTTATTTTTTTTTATTTCATTTCAGTTTGCATCATCATTTTTTAATGGTCTGTTTGTGGATGGCGCTATATAAATTAACGCGTTTGAAATAATGCTGGAAATTATTTCTGGAGTATAGATCTATTTAAGCCTATTAATACTATTAACAATAAATAGCGAATTTCAAAAATTGTCTTTTTAAATGGGTATTTAAAATTTAACGTCTGTTTTCTTATTATTACACATTCTGGTTTTTTGAATTTCGGTTTTAATACTAAATACTAAACTCGTATGAGTTTGATGAAATGTACTTTCAAAATAAAGGACATAGCTGTTTAGACATCCGTTTGAAGATCAATGATACTCTGATGTATGGTGTCATGGTAGCTCTTGTTACTCATTTGACATTTCTCGTTACTTGTTACAAACAGTTACATTACGTTACATTTATTCAGTTATACATCCATAATCCTCTAGGGACAAAGTCACAAAATGATTTTTTTTATCAAATCAAATGCCATCTTTTGTTATTATTTATTTATTATTATTATGTTGTTTTTTATTGTTATTATTACTATTAATGAGTAAATTGTATTTTATTAGGCCGGCTCAGAGCTTATTAAAACATAGTTGTTGAATTGTTTGTAAAAGTTAAAATTTACTTCACAAATATTAAATTTTAAATTTTTGGGTAAATTTTACGAAAGAATTTTGATTTTCAGGCATTTTTTTTAGATTAAATTGAAAGAAAATTGTAACGAAAATATAATTCATTCCCTAGATCCCTTCGAGAGATATTTGGTAAGTTTGCAGTTGAACATACATCATTCTAATTTCACCCGTCTTCATCTGGTTAGCACTTTTTGTTTGTTAGTGTGTGTGTGTGATTGTGTGTGTGTGTGTGTTTGTGTGTGTGTGTTTGTTGTATATAAACATGTTTGGTTTATATTCCTTTTATTGCATTCTTATCATCTGGGCATATGCTGTCTTACCGTTCTATTTAATGATGTTATTATTACTATTTTATCTCATGGGATTATGTAATAATACAGATGTGTTCGTGCTGTTATTTTTCTATGTTGGCTGCTATGATGTTGTAAATGATTGTTTGATACGATGATAAGTAATAATGTGTTTCTCATTTATTAATACTCGATCGAATTTACATTTCGTATACTGTTCAGCTTCAAAAATTAACAAGAACAGCTGAATTATTTAAGATAACTAGATAGCTAGATTTTAAATAAGATCTGGGGGTGATCAAGCGATTCTATGCTATTTTTTGCCACATCACTGCACTATACTGGGCTTCTTTCATTGTAAATATTATTATCGGCGATAGATAATGATCGCTATGATGATGACTAATGATGATGATGATGATGATGATGATGATAGTGATGATATGGCGTTGATGATGATGAGGAGGATGATAGTAAAAATAAAATATTTTCTTGTTTTTTTTTTTCAATAACTGATAATTTTATACTGACAGCTGCCGCATCATTTCTATATTATCACAATTTTTTTGTTGCATATCGTCGTGACCACTATTTCACTGCTTTGCTTCATGGTCATCATCATTGTCATTATTTATAATCAACTACTATCATCATCATCAATGTAGATTTTCTCATTATCGTCATCATCATCGTCTTCGTCGTCACGTGGTGTTTACTCTCCGGGATCAGAAAAATAATTTTTATTAAATTAAATGAAAAAATCCCTATTTGCAGACTCTTCGTAGTATTGTTTGTGTTTGTGTACATCGGCGTGTGGGTATTTTTGTAGTATGTGTATGTGTGTCTATGGTTGGGTGTGTGTATGTGTATGTGCCTGATCGTGTGTGTGTGTGTGTGTGTTTGATCTTGTGTGTGTGTGTGTTTGTTTGTAGGTGTGTGTGTGTGTGTGTTTAATGATATATGATTATTATTTGTAAGATAGTGGTAAGGCCATGGTAACTGGGTCATTGTGTGATATTATGCCTGCAATTGCAAACAATGCTCATACAGCGAGCTTTGGTATAGCGTAAACTCAGTACAACGCATAAACGTAAATTCCAAATTAAGGATCGACTGAAAGCTCAGTTACTTCTTTTACTGAACACCATCCAACCATCAAACGTTGGGATCGTCATCAGGAGTGTCTCGCACGATCCTATCACTCATCAGTTAGTTTTTTTAATTTTAAAAGAGTGTGTGTGTGTTTGCGTGTGTGTGTAGGTGTGTTTTGTGTAGGTGTGTTTGTGTACAACTGTGCGCGTGTGTGCGGCTATGTATGTATTTAGTGAGTCTTTTTTTTTATTTCGTTCCTCCAGGGCTGTTGTGAATTTTTATGTCGTAAATGCAACCTCAACAACGACAAATCTCAACAACGGCAACGAAATCAATAGCAACATCATAGACTACAGCAAAATATGGAAAGCCTCGGATGTTGTTGATTCTTTGGAGGAGAAATTGAGAGTCGATTCAGATCTGATAGATTTAAAAGTCATAAAATTTCGAACTAACGGTTAGTTACATTAAATTAAATTTCTTTGCATTGTTCACGGTCTGTATATATATATATATATATATATACCATATATATATTTATATATATATACCAAAGATATAAAAAACTTCTATACCAAAGGATCTAAAAAACTACATGTTTTTTTTCTATGGTTTATTATTTAGTGTCTATGTTTATTGTTTGCATGTTCTATTCAAATATTTATGATCATTATAATCAACATTAATTTATTTTTCATCTACGGGGATGGCGTTTTTTTTTCCTGTTCACCTGTTTACCTGAAAAATCATTAACCTCATTGTTATTCGTAATAATAATAATAATAATAATAATAATAATAATAATAATAATAATAATAATTTTTTGTTATTTTTAAATTATAACTGAATTCGTTGTTATTCCGTTGTTCATCATTTTCGCCATTGACCATGTATCATTCACTCATTATAATGATCATCTATACGACATCAACCAACATCAACGTCATCATGTTCACTCATCTACTCACCAGTCTGCGAGAATGCCTGCTCAAATCATGGAGCATGTGATGAAGTGACTCGTGCCTGCGTATGTGATTGGATGTGGATGGAAAATTTCATAAAGAGACGAGCTGGTCATCCTAACTGTGGTCAGTAGATACAAATAATTATTCATGCTTTCTTCTCATCTTGTCACAACTTCTTGATCGTATTGAATTTATGTTGGGGCAGCAATTTTGTATGATGTACCCTTTTTCCATCATATTTATCTTTGGGTCCATTACATCATTTTACCATGTCATGTTAACGTAATCAATTGTTGTTTTGAGAGAATATTCCTTTGCTTACATTAACAGTCTATTTCAGCTTCGTATTATTTATTGAGAGAATAATAATGAATGTTTCGTGATGAGGAAGTTAATTAAGTAAATGAGTCAGTCAGTCAATAGCTGTCAGCCGAATAAACTGAATGACTGACTGCTAGTTATTTTCAGTAGATGCATCCTGCCAATATCACATTTCACTTGCTTGGTTGCTGGCTCAAGTTTCATTCACATGACTTTGGATTTTCTTTGTAGAATATTTTTTGATGTATTATTCTACATACAAATTGTAGTTATTACTAATAGTTTCCTGTTGGTTGCCATTGCCCACTAATGATGTGATATTCATATTTAATTATAATATGATTATAAACGTGATTTCTTGCATTTTCTTTCGATGGCACATGTAGCTGTGTGTGCGTGTTTGTGAGTGTGTTTATGTGTGTATGCGTGTGTGTGCTTTGCGTTTGTGTTAGGTAGGTGTGATTAATATGCAAACATGCAATGTTGTCATTGTTCACCTCTTTTAATTATTCTCCATATTTGCCAACACACACGTACTGCCGGTTCAATACTTGCATTGGAGCATTGTTTGATAATGTAACATGCAGAATGTTAATCATTAGTGGCTGTCTTGTTATTATGAGTTTTTTTTTGTGGATTTTTGATGTTTTTTTTTGTTAGTTGTTGCCAGCGAACATGTCTGCTTTCTTTTTATTCAAGTTTTTAAATTTAGCTTATACCTGCTAGATTTAATCGGTGGGTGATGTGACAAATTATTCATCGTCTTATCATAAGATCTGGAGTAATTAGTTTGGTTTGTGCTTACGATTCCACACACACACACACACACACACACACACACACACACACACACACACACACACACACACAGTCACATTATTAACATATATTTTATATTAAAAAAAAACTTTTTAACAACGTAATTGTGCTATTGTATACATAATAATGATTCCACAGTTTCTCACTCGTTATGATGATGAATAAATGTTAATAAAATAATATAATAATTTCCAAGAAGTTAATGACGGTGATTATCATGATGAGTGATTTCAAAGTTTATTCATTATGAAAATTTAATAAAATTCCTATCATTCGCATCCAAGTGATTTGTTTCCTGATATATTTTTATGCTAATTTATTTTTTCCCGTTGTTGACGTTCTATCTTTGAAGCCATTCACACTGCCATGTACACTGCCTTCATGCATCTTCATGCATCTTCGTGCATACAGATGCACGTCATATACCGTCATTTAACATTCGTTCACTCAAGTGTACACACACATTCATTTGTACGTTTCATCACTTATTGTCTCATGTCAAAAGCGATCACCATTTGAACATCTGGCTACCACAGCTGTCCACCATTTTTGTTAACCCATCGATTAGAATGTTTAAAACTTGCCAAAACATCGTGTGTTTTTTATCTTTACATTTACCCTAAAAAACATGGCTCGCGATTAATTTCGTGTTTTTTTTGTAAAAATTGATGAATTAATTTGCTAAACTCTTTATTTAATTTTCTGTTCATTAAGCATAACACAGCATGAGCTGAATGCATATGTGTGTGAACTGTATTTTATTACTCTCACGGTCTTTTTTTATTGTTGTTGCATTGTTTTTTACTGTTATTTACGATTGATTCTGTTCATAAGTGTATAAAACGGTGACTGTTGTAATGTTTGTTTCAGATTGGAGTGTGGTGAACATAGGCTTGTTCGCCTTCCTACTTCTGCTCGTTGTCGCCTCCCTTTCATGTTGCGTCGTCTGTTTGATGAAAAAGTTAGTTTTCTTTTTAAAATATTTATTTTTGTTGTTGCTGACTAATCAGCGTTTATTATCATTGGTTTGTTTAATAGTTTTGCTTCGTAGGTATTTATCTGCATGTTTGCTTGCTTCAACTCTTGTCTTACACACTTCCTAAGAACCACAAGCACAAAATATTTAATGAATGAATGAGTGAATGAACGAACGAATGAATGAATGAATGAATGAATGAATGAATGAATGAATGAATGAATGAATGAATGAATGAATGACTGTTAACATTTTGAACGTCAGGTTAAAATGCAGCAAGGCCAAGTTGAGAAACAAGTACAAGATGCTGTCAATGAAGAAACTGAACAGTAGAAGCAGCAAAAACGAAATGCTCTTCCAAGGTTCGACTTTCAACTACATTATTATTGTCATTGGTGTCTATTTTTGAATCATAGTTTCTAATGTACGTGAAACGTGTAAATGAAACTGACTTAATTTGTTTTTGAATGCTGACCATTGTTCTTCAAGTTTAAAACGTAAATTTATATAAAAATCTATCAACTCATTTGTTATTCATTAAGCTGTTAATTATTTTTAAGGTTATTCGTTATTTACTAATTATTTGATGGGTGGACTAATTTATACTAGAAAAATAGTAATGTAAGGAAGCAGGAAAGATTTAAACGATGAACCTCAGAGAGCCTAACTGTCGGGGACACTTAAACTTTTTTTTGTTTTATGATATCTTTTGCTAGGTTATTATTTTTTGTTTCTGTGGTTTTATTTCCGACATTGATCATAATTTTGCCCTCAGACAATGAAGATGGCTTCTTAATGGCTGGAATGTCTGGAGATAGCAGTGCTGACGATGAGAATGACGACGATGACATATTCGTTAAGAGGAACGTCATATCACTCAATAATAAACCAAGTACCAACAAGATGAACAACATCAACAGCAGCAGCAACAACAACAAAAAAAGCATCAATAACAACATCAACAACCACAATAATTCGAACTACGTCAATAAAGTTTCCGACAAAAATAAATCAATGAAAAATCTTGGCCAGGTAATGATGAAGAAAAAAATTAATGCCTAACATGGCAAGGTACCAATTGTTTCCTTCCTTCAATCACGTCTTATTCATTCATTCATTCATTTGTTCATTCATTCATTTGTTCATTCATTCATTCATTTGTTCATTTATTCATTCATTCATTTATTCATTCATTCATTCGTTTATCTATTTATCGATCTACTCGTTTCAGTCCGTTATTTCCTTATTATGATTCGCCATTATGATGTCGTGTTTATGATATTATGAAGTGTTTTTATTCAACATGAACATTCGTCCATCCAACTGAATAACTTTTAAATAGTATGCAATATCTGGACTGGTTCCATCCAGTTAGATGGAGTTCGCGTTGTATTGCATTCTAGATTAATTGATTGATTAATTGATTGATTCATTCATTCATTCATTCATTCATTCATTCATTCATTCATTCATTCATTCAATCAATCAATCCACATAATTATATGCAACCACCATCATCACGGTTTGTTTGTTAATTCATCTCGTTTGTCTTTTGACACCAAACAAACATCCATAAAGATCATTGTAATAGTTGTCTTATAAGTTTGTAATTTCTGTTCAAATTTATATTTTTGTCATTAATTATCATTATTATATTATTGTCATTAGCTTAAAATTTTCTGTAAAAATCATAATTTCAAATTAAGTTTGATGGTTTTTTTAACTCTCCTAAACAGGAACTTAAGTGCAGAAACCCGACTAATTATCCACAATATGTTTTCAAATTCAAAACACACATTTCGGCAACCTCTTTTAAAATTTGTTTTCAACATTTAAAAAAAAATTTCTTATCACTGAACTTTGTATTACAATTCATTGCCTGACATGTGTTGAAATGATATAAATTGAATATGTTGGTGTTAAGTATAAATATTTGTATTTAATTAAATCAAAAAGTTTTTTTTAAAGCTTGCTCTATTGTGAGGTTATTTATTGATTTTACTTAATTAAAAGCCCAAGTGCAATCTGTTTAACATTCCTCTTTGAAATTATTTTCACACTTTTTATTGTTATTATTAAAATTTTCATACTTAATTCACCGTTGATACATTTATTTTTACAAAAATAAATTTTTTGTACGTATTTCGAAGTTTTCTCTTCAATTCATTTGTAAATTATATTTTATAAAAATGCTTCACCAAAGATATTTCCTTAAATGTTAATTTTGATATTTTACACTTCCATACTTTTACCTTCACCAAATTTTTTGCATGCTTCAAGTTTTAATATTTTGTTCATATATATATATTAATTAATATTTTGTATTTTGAGTGATTTTTATTTCAAAGTCTGGCGATCAGCGATGAGCTTTTGTTCAAGTGCGCTACAAGTAAGATAGACGGGAAAAGGAATCTGATAAAATGTCTTATAAATGTTACTAAACAATTTTTAATTATGTACTCGTTAACTTGATATTAATTTATAAACTTTATTACAAACTTCAAATTAGTTCTATATTTAATTGAAAACTTGAATGAATTTGGTTTAGCTATAGCCCATTACTTATGTCTGTTTTTGTATGTGTTTATATTTCTGTATGCGTATATTCGTCTTCGTTTGTGTGCGTGTGTTTGTGTATATGTACGTTTTGAAAAGATTCCTATGTTGATTCTTTCCATACTATTTGTTTCTTAGGTATTTTTATTTTCTACCTATTTTCTATTTATTAGTTCAAATTCGATGATTATTTCTATAATTAAAATGAATTTTTATCTTGAAGCTTTTTTGAAACAATGTTCCTAAAATATTATTGTTCAGTTTATATTCTCACACAGCTCTCAATCAGCATGTACCATGTTCATTTCTGGTGGTGCTTGATCTTATATGGCATCTTTCGGCTGATTCCTTCGTTTGCTCTGTAGTATACTAAATGCACTTTATTAGTTTATTTAAAGAATATATTTCATCACTTTTTTGCTGCGTTGTGTGGTCAAGATTTTTTATTGCACTAACTAAACCCTCAACAATTATTTCACAATATTTTGCAGTGTTTTCAAGATTTTTGTCTCATTCTTTATTTCAAATTTTACATTTTTTGGAATTTTTGTTGAAATGTTTGTTTAGTATGATTAACCTATGTAAAATAATTTTTGCGAGTTGGTCGTTATTAGCAGAGATTAAACTAAATTATAACGGCAGATATTCAGCTTAATGACATTAAGATGCCTACAACTTGCTTATCATATTTTAAAAAACAATTATTTCATTTCATTTCTTGTTTCAATTATTTCTGTAAAAAGAACTACAAACTTATCAATTTTTATGTGTAAAAATTATTTTTGTCGTAAATGTATATTGAAGAAATCCCTTAAAATTCACTTGTACCTGCTGTCGTGGTACAAATTCTTTTCATATTCAGTTATATATATATATATATGTGTGTGTGTGTGTGTGTGTGTGTGCATCTGCATGTTCATTTCCAAAGCGTAGCAGAAATTATTTACCTTACAGATGCTCAAACACCTGTTTTTGAGGTTTCGTTGAAATGTTTAAATATAATTGTCCTATATTAAACATTCTTCACGAATCGTTTTTAAAAGCTTTTAGAGAAGATCTAATTATTATTATCAATTCAATCATAAAATTATTAATTCCTTATTTTACTTTGTAAATTTACATATCTACGGTAGTTAACGTGTTTGTAATTATTTAAGACGGGGATGGGCAAACTACGCCCCGCGAAGCTATTTTATGCGGCCCGCAAGGCCTTGTTCGCCAAAAAAGATCGTCAGCTAGAAATAATGACCAAAAAAGAAGCCACGAATCGTTGGCCCATCCGTAATCATTTTATTAAAAAATGTAATAATCATTTGGATGAACTTTACAAATTTTTATATACATATGCACGACATTTTTTTTAGAAAAATAGAAATAACAGGAGCTCATCATTTGGTTTTGCTATGAAAATATTTATTTAGTATTTATTTTAAAACAGATAGACAAACATTATTATTAATAGTATTCCCTTCTATAATATCCTCCAAAAATCAATTAGATGAATGTGTTCATATACGAAGCATGCCTGAAACGTGTTTAGTGGGAATGTTAAAAAAACTTCACTATTGAGGTTTATATGTAATAATGGATTCATTTTGTATGATTCTTACATTTCAAAATTGGTTAAATTATACTAATATAATGTAGTGCATATTTATTTATATGTGTATGTACACGTATGTATGTATATATATATATTTATATATATATGTGTGTGTGTGCGTGTGTGTGTTTTATTTAATTGTATAATTTATTTGTTGTAGTTTGCATTTAATTAGTATTTAAAAAAATTGATGAAATAAAAAAGTTTAAAAGATCAAGAAAAGAGCTTAGCTCACTTCTTAGTCAATTTCATGAACAAAACGTGTCTGAAACAGAAAATGATCAAACGAGCAAACAAATTAAATTAACATAATAAATCTGTAATGACAACTTTTCATTGCTCCCATTAATTTACATTTAGAACACGCACAGTAAAAACTAGCGATAGAAGAAAACATCTTAATTTTAAAAAATGTATGAGAAAATCACTAAACGAAATTGAAGGCGAATCGTCACTTCAATATCAACTTGGGACTTCCGTAATAGAGGTACCTCATGACCTCACCGAAGGTGCTGTTCAGGGACTTGATCGATTCGGGCGTGTGTTCTTGAAAGTCGAAATGTCCCATTATGTGTATGACGTAGAGATCACTCCAATCAATAATTTCGCGCCACAGTTGTTTTCTGTCCTGCCAATCGGGAGTTGTCAACCTCCTTGACTCGACGTGTATAAGATCAGGCCGCTGAAGAGCAATTTGGTAAGCCACCCGAGCGCAGTTGTAGTCCCAGTCGTACGGTCGGTAATTGTTTTTGTATGACTCGTGAAGCATTTTTAGAAATAAGGAATTCTTTTGAGCAATGATGATTCCAGCTATCAATTTTGGAGGTTTCTCCTTTCCAAGGCAAGCATCGTAGCGTCTGAGAGGATTTAGACTATTCACGACCAGTACATCATAATCCAAATATATGCCACCGTACTCCATTAAAATTTCAATTTTTGCTACATCGCCTTTATGAAATGTATGTATAATATTCTGGCCGTGTATTGTGCTCGGCTTCTTTCTGTAAACTATTTTCAACGGAATTGATCTCCATAAAGTTTCCCACCATTTTCCTGAAGGCAGAAAATTACAATGGAACATTATTACATCTGGTTTGTGTATTTTGTAAGCACTTGATATGCTCACATAATTTATAAACTTCATCTCTTTTTTGTCGTTGTTAGCAAACCAAATGAAATGTATGATATTCGGTACAACGTATGCTTTTCCCGTACTTATGTTGACTAGAGACAATAGATTTTTCTCAAAATGTGGCCACCTTGTGAGAATCATGCTGGCGGCATTTGTTGAATTTAAATTATCGAACACACTAACGTCCAGACTGACGCGGATGTTTTCGAAAATGATGCCTTGGTAGTTCATTATAACTCCGAATGTGAAGCCGATGACACATGAAAAAAATGAGCAGCTCCATTTGCGCCAATAATTTGAAGAAAAGGTCGTTCCTTTCATCTATTTAACTCCGCTTCAAATGAAATTAAACTTAAAATTCTAGAAGAATCGCAATCGGTTGCATCAAATCAGAATGCCTTTTATGTGTTGAGAAATTTGTTTCATTAGTAAATCATTTCACTTTTTCAAAATTACGCTTTCTTCATTTTAATCTGAAAATAAAATATTATATCTGCAGTTCAATTATCGATATATGCATTGCAATACAAATTAATTAAATTATAATATTAAAACGTCATTAAATGAACTAATGTTATTTGCCCCAATTATGATAAACAGACGTTTGGTGTCTGTAAGCGCAACGTCACACGCTTCATACATTTGAGAGTCCAATGACAGTTCATACACACTCAAACAGTCGCAAATAATTACACGAGTATTTTCCAAACGTAAACCTAGCCAGCACCAAGTGAGTCAGTTAGCTAACAAAAGTAGGCAGACATGGATGCATTAATTCGGAATACATTAAATGTTCACATTTTTTTTACCAATGTCATTTGTTTTACACAAACGCAATGATCATCAAATCTAAGTTTGTAAATTAGACATATACAAGTGAAAATTATCGTATTTTATTTTTAATTTATCAGTATTTATTTTACTCTTTTTATCTATGATTGCTAAAGAAAAACAATCACTTAAGACGTGCTGGCGTGAATGCATGAGTTACAGTTGTGAGAATGAATAAAATGTACAGTTGTATTGATTTTATTCGTTGGTAAAAGCTGTGGAAAGTGGGCAGCAAACTAGGCCAAACTTCATTCATGTACGTTACAACCGTTCGCAACATAAACATTAAATTGTATAAACATATAGAGGATAAAAGCTGCTTTTTATGTTAGAAATGTGTTAGCTTTTTAGTAGAACGAATTAGATGAAACATTTCATTTGTATACAGCAACGTCTAAACAATGTTATAGAAAAGGTAAAAATAATTTCTATAAAATTTCTGACATGTTGATTCATGAATTGATGCTTGCGTGTTGGTGCTTGCCTTGGTGCATTCGAGTTTGTCTTTACTTGCAGTCAACAAACAAGAATATTGATTGGCAGAAGCAGGTACAACGAGTCCTGTCTGCCTGGTGCAATATCATCTATATAGTACATCAAATGTTAATCATCACATCTAGCACCTGTATTAATTTATTCATATCAGCATTTAAAACATCTCCCACATGTTATTATTTGCTCAACTTAATATAATAACTCTCCAATGAACCTGTTGAAGAACCAAGTTGCTGTAATAAAACTCATGTATCTAATTATTTATTCATTTATTTATTTGTTTATACAGTTAATTTAATTTATACGCAAACAGATAAATATAAGTATAATATGTCTGTGCGTGCGTGTGAATGTGTGTGTGTGTGACGTAGTGCCAGATCAGATGTGAAGTCATTAATTCATTATGACGATTATTTAAACAAACACAACAAATTAACATAATGCATATGGATGAAAGTGCGTGTGTGTGTGCCTGGTGTTCCTTACATACGTGTATATTTAACAATTTGTCCCGGTTCGTTAAGCTAATTAGCAAAAACTCATTAGAAATAGGCAATCGATGATGAGTTGTTAGCTGATCGACGCTTAACCAGCGCTTGCTTTGGATGAAAAATGATAAAATGGTGTGATTCTTCATCGCAGAACAAGCGAATCGTTAGCCAACATTCAGTAATGACAAATGATATTTCAGTGTTGACGTCACCGGGAAAGTTTTGTCATCGAGCCAGTGATGGCAATGCACTCGGCACTTACGAGACCTCGCTAATTGCAGACCACTCATATTTAGCGAAGAGCGGTGAGAGAATTCACACATTTATAGCTCATACACCTCACTTTCTCTACAAGCTGCGTAGGTTACCTGCATATAATTATCCTTCGTACCATTGAGTGTATGTGTACACTCGTATGTGTGTATGTATAATACGGTGTATTGGATTGGTGGCCAAGGTTTGTTGTACGTCATGTTACACATCGCCGCGTTCAATCTAAACATACGAGGGTGTATACAATACCGTTAACTAACGCTCGCTATAAATTCTGCATTAAAATCACAGACACGCGAGCACACCCACACAAACACACACGCAAGCACACCCACAAAAACACACACGCAAGCACACCCACACAAACACACACGCAAGCACACCCACACAAACACACAACATAGTCGATAATGATGATGACGTTAGAGTCGTTACTACGCTAACGCGGACTGTCAGATATAGCAACGCAACGCAATTGATTTTTGCAGTCACACGTGTACTGATTCTGAAAAAAATGAAAGAACGTTCTTAATTTTTAACGCGCAGAATATTTATAAATTAGAATAAACTTTGAATTGTGTGTTTAACAAGAAAAAAATGATCATTATCGCCATCATATGATCATCATATCATCTGCATCTGCATCACCACCACCCTGTCATCATAAAATTCATCACCGTCATGACGTCATAATCTTCATTTACATCATTGTCATCACAGTCTTCATTATTATCATAATCGCATAAAATTTTCCAGACATGTTCATGTATAAAACATGAACTGTAATGTTTTTAACAGATGAATGAACTGAACATTAACATAATGTTTATTATACAAACACGCGCGCTTGGACTTCAGTAATACAGATGCTTAATTGGACCAATGTTTGTTCCACCCTTGGCAAGCATAAAAAATTTCATTCCCGAAATTAAATTTTATACTTATGGATCAAGAATTAAAAAATCTAGACATTTAAAAAAATGATTGTACCAAAACATATTGTATCATATGATCATATAACTTTTGACACACCGATGATGTTAATAAACAGAACTTTGTTTAAAGATTATCATAGCATCTGAGTATTAAAGTGTTTGGAAAATGTCAAACAGACGAGCTAAACGAATCAACAACTACAGCAGCATACGTTGATGAATGAATAATGCATGCATTTATCATGGCGTATTCGTTAATTTATTTAAATTCTTTTATAAACAGCATAATTAAATAAAAAAAATCGATAGAAACGAATTAAAAATAGTTGAAATTGTGTTTTGAGCAAACATACGATGTACAGTACACTTCAAGACACGCATTATATCGTGCAACAGCGCTCAACATAGAACCTAGAAATAATAATCATAATAATACAAAACTAATTAACAAAAATCGATTAAGATAAAGAAGATCGCCATTACAACAACGATAATAATAACTACAAATATTTGCCTTAAAAACCACACGTTGTGCTTGGTCGGGCAACAACAACAGTTACAACAATATCAATAATAATAATAATAATAATAATAATAATAATAATAATAATAATAATAATAATAATAATAATAATAATAATAATAATGGGAACACTTTTATTTTATCAAATATCACAAAATGAATAAAAAGATAGATATAAAATAATGTTTAATATAATAAAGTATTTAAATTAATAAGCTGTTAGTCTAATTTGCTCATCACTCGACAAAATGAGTACAAATAGAGGATTATAGCCAATAAAAATAAGGTTCATTCATTATTCCTATCGCAATATATTGAGTAAGATGATGGTAACACAGAGTTTATTAAATTGTTTCTAAAATCGTTCGACCAAATTAAGTTGACCAGCGATAAATTAAATTAAATTAAAAGTATTGTAAAAATCCATTGTAGAAATTTCAAATGTTTTAATTAAAAGTTTAAAATTATTGTATTCACTCTTTAAATTAAGTTGAAGGGCTTGAGAGTACTTTTCAATTTTGTATTCTTTAGATTTTTTAAAATTTGTTTCGTGGCATATCGTTAGTTCTAAAATCTTGATCGTGTCGTCGCGGACCAGTGCTATATCAGGACGCAGAGATTTAAACAGCGTTGATACTGGACGAAAATCTTCACACTCCAGATCGGCAAACAACGAGACTTCCAAACCTGCGCATTTTTTAATATTTTTTAAAACTATTGAGAGAACTTTGTTGTGACGATCTGAATATCTTTTCAAAGCTGCAACGGAGAATAATAATAATAAGTCGGCGAGTAAACGTAGGCGTTAGATCTTACTTGGTTATGGTTCGAATTCTATCACACGCCATATGGTGGGTGCGCTTATGTTCCATGCTTGCCGTGCAGACAAAATTTGTATGTACGTTGTACAGACGGTATAAATTTAGATTTGCTGGCGCGAAACTCCAAGTGTGGCATAGCTGTATATTAAAACTTAATAAATAACAATAATTTTAATTGTTATTTTATAATCGAACAAAAAAACCTTTATAAAGTGACTAAGCGAAAAATAATTAAACGATAGGAATTGAGTAGAGTTTTTTTGTCAACCTAGGTAAAGCAAAATTTTGAAAATTCCGCTGCTTGTGCTTCTCCTTCACATAAAATATAATTATTTATGTATATGCGTTAATTGTAAACAAGTTTCAAAGGAATGTTGATTTAGAAATTGTACAGAAATTAAATGGTGAAATCTGAAGATTTTAAAATATTGAAAACTTTCACTTTAAAACAAGATCTACAGAAGTTTGCAATAAGATTTTAGGTTTGCACATACTAATTTTAGTCAGTGCTTGCCGTGCAGACAAAATTTGTATGTACGTCGTACAGACGGTATAAATTTAGATTTGCTAGCGCGAAACTCCAAGTGTGGCATAGCTGTATATTAAAACTTAATAAATAACAATAATTTTAATTGTTATTTTATAATCGAACAAAAAAACCTTTATAAAGTGACTAAGCGAAAAATAATTAAACGATAGGAATTGAGTAGAGTTTTTTTGTCAACCTAGGTAAAGCAAAATTTTGAAAATTCCGTTTTAAAATTCGGATGTAGTCAACTAAGGCCAGATTTTCAGATTCTTCAGAATAAAAGATTTTTATTTTCATCTTGATCTTTAATAAAGTACAATGCAGTAATTAGACAAGCTAGCTGAGCTAATAATATGTTACCTACGCTAGCTAATTACTTAAGCATAAACACAACATTAATACGACATAACTAATTCGGAGACAAAAGATTTGAAGAAATGACAATATAATAACGATGAAATGCGAGCGGTAACGAATTGAAAATGAATTTAATTAATAAAATATAGTTCTGACTAATAAACTGATTATGAATTTTATTAATAAAACAAGTTCTGACTGCATAAAATGTAAGAAACTCCTTTTTATGGCTAACAAATAAACCAAATAATTTCAATGACAAGCTAAGAAAATGTATAAAAAGTGTATTTTTTTCGAATAATTCTATTTAATCATAGTCGTAAATCATATTTTATTTGTATGCCATTTAGAGTCTTAGAGTTTTAGACGTTTGATGGTTGCTTCTGTTGTTGTGGGGCTCAGAAAATAACAACAGTAATATTAAATAACCACTAGGTATTTTTATATTATAAAATAAAAAAAGTGTATTCTTAAATTAACCATTATTATATCGTAATTTATGATGCAACTCTTATTCAAAATTCAGCAACTTATTTTAAAATCTGATTAATTTTCTACATATGATCTTTAATTATCACTTCGTTTAATTTATTCAATTGTTATTACCATTGTTATTGGGAGTTATAATATTTATTGTTATTTTTTGTTATTATCATCATCATTATAGATAGCTCTAATTTGCGAGTTAATTAAAAACGCACATGTGATAAACGTCAAAAAATAAAAATTCAAAGAGTCAAAAAAAAATCAATGGCACTCACTGCGATCGTGTGTTGTTGTGATGTACAAGTACCAGATATAAATTTAATTAAAATATAATATGAACCTTTTGAAATAAACGATTATTTTAATTAAATTATATTTTAAATATTATCGACATAAACAAGTTTTGAAAATTAAATTCAATTAAAATCAACGATTAACGTTTTTGAAAACAAAATTATAACATAAGTTATAACAAGTTAATAAAATGCATACATTCACTAACAACAAGCACAGAAACTCGTGAAACTCGATTTCCAAAATCTTCACCAATCAGGCTTTCTTGTACATATTATATATATATATATATATATATATATATATATACATACATATAAATTAATTTATTTATATATATATATCAAACATTTTTGCATATTTGCCTATGCTTATAAGGCATGTTAACGCACATAACACGTACAGTTTATGATTCCATGCCAGTGCAATACATATGTGATCACTAATCACATACAATTTATCATGTATGCATTGCTCATCGTTTATATATATATACATATATATATATACTTATATATATATATATATATATATATATTTATTTATTCATGTGTTGGTTTCTGAGTTACATACATACACTGCATATTTTGTATATGCATTATATATATATATATATATATATATATTATATATATATATATATATATATATGTTGCATATTAATATACATATATATTGTATGATCAATCAATCAATCAATCAATTAGCTTATAAAGCACTATTTCCGCGATGTTCAATGAATTTTGAAAACAGATGGGTTTTGAGATCCGCTCTGAACTTCGCAAGTGATGGAGAAGTAGTCAGAGAAGTAGGTAGAGAGTTCCAGAGAAAAGGACCAGAAAAAGCAAAAGCAGATTTGGCAAAAGAGTGTTTAACACGAGTTAAGAAAAAGCGAGAAGAAGAGATGATCGTAAACCGGGGCGTTTAGGTTCAATTAATATATCTGATAAATACTTAGAAAATAATTTAGATTGAGACTTATACATGAACGTGCAAATTTTAAAAATTATTCTATATTTTATAGGTAGCCAGTGCAAGAGAACAAGATATGGAGATATATGAGAAAAGAAAAAGAAATGGGCACGAGCAACTAGACGAGCAGCAGAGTTAAAAGCTTTACTTAAAGGATAGAGTATAGAGTCAGGAAGACCATAGTAGAGCGAGTTACAATAATCAATCCTAGATAAGACTAACGAAGTAACAAGAAGGAGAAGAGTAGGATCATCAAGAAAAGGCAAAAGTTTTTTTATTCTACGTAGATGAGAGTAAGAGCTTCTAGCTACGCTATTAATCTGAGGAGAGACATAGTAGAATCAAAGATAAAACCTAGACTACGAAACTTATGAGAGACATCAAGAGTTTTAGAATCAGGTAAGATAATAGGAGGAATAGTAATAGAGTGTTTAGATTTATTAAAACAAATTAATTCAAACTTAGAAGGATTAAGTTTAAGACACGTAGAGTCAGACCAAGCGATAATTGAAGAAAGACATAGAGATAAATTATGAAGAACACTATTGAGATTAGATGGAGGAAAAGAAGTATAAATGTAAGAATCATCAGCATATAGTTGACTAGAGAAAGAAAAGTTATTAATAATACGAGGTAGTTCAGAAGTATAGAGTATAAATAGAAGAGGGCCAAGGATAGAACCCTGAGTAGAGGAGTAAGAGTAAGAGTAGAGGAGTTAGAAGTAGAATTATTGAGAATGTATTGTATGCAATGTATTGTATATTTTTGTGCTAATGTATTTTTCTAATGAAATATATTTAGCTAGATAAAAAAATGTTAATAAAATTTGTTTTACTAAATATTTGACGGGCATCCTTAGTCATTGATGCATATATAAACTTATGTATTCTTCATTGAGAATGCGTGTGCTTCTGTTTGTGTATAATTTGCGTTTGCATGCAAAGCACGCACTCGCATTCATAAAAACTCATATAATATATATATAAATATATATATAAATATATATATATATATATATATAAATTGTATGCATTTATATATAATATATCTGTTTATTCAGGCCGATTTATATAATTTAGTTGGTTAACATACACCGAGCTTGAGTTCCCTGCCTACGTCACAAACCCAGTTCTCGATGATTGATGACTTT
The DNA here is from genome assembly GCF_000326865.2 of Helobdella robusta. Lineage (NCBI taxonomy): Eukaryota > Metazoa > Annelida > Clitellata > Rhynchobdellida > Glossiphoniidae > Helobdella > Helobdella robusta. Next base: position 3,100,408 of record NW_008705254.1, read on the forward strand.
CATAACAATTGCATAGCAACAAGAAACATGTTGTTCAAATTGTAATTTTTACAACCATAAAATGCTTTGTTGCCTTGTCATTGCCACTCTAACTTGAATTTTCAATCATTATTTTTTCTTTTTCAATTCATATTGACAGTTATCTGACAACACCAACCTTAATAAAATTGTTTTACTTGCTAAAAATAAATGGACGTTTTACTAAATATTTGCCGGACATCATTAATCATGATGCATATATAAACTTATGTATTCTTCATTGAGAGTGCGTACATACTAAATATGCAATGTATACACAAACAGAAGCACTGTTTATTAAAATTTTCAAACCCGACTAACTTGAACATTCCAACGATTCTTTTGTTGCATTTTAGTATTCATTAATCTTTAGTATATCAGACCACATAGCCATGTTTAAAAGAAAATACCGTGGGGTTGAAGGTTGAAAACAACGTCTGCAAGAATTTTATGCCTGTTATCTTCATTTTGTTTTACGAATTTGCACAATTATTTATTTTGTATTCTGCTCTTAAATTTTTATTCCAATGTTCTGCAATATAGGCTTCACTTCTGTTTTTCGAACGTTCATCCCAGTCCAGTAATGTCATCCATTTATGTTTAGCAAGTTTTTCAACTTTTCTCGTTCAGTTTTTCTTATTCATTAATGCAGTTGAAATGAAAAATCTACAAATATGTGTTTTAAAGTGACCTGATTTCTATGCTTTGCTCTATTCTTATGTACATTTTCGCTTCTTAACTGTTTTTTAATGATTGCCAGCAACTGATTTGCAACAGTTTTCTGTTGCACCCTCATTTCAAATACATCCAATCTCTATTTTTATTGTTCCAGTTTCGCATGCATACAGTAGGTAGAACTAGGGGAAAAACACACAGGTTTGAGGTTTCTAATATTTGCATCTTTGTTCAGCTAAATTTATTACGGCCAATAAAAATTTATTCAAAAACCAATCTTCCCTGTGAAACAGCTATTACAAGTATAAGATAGTCCTGCGTGGTCCTGGTAAGGCCGCCGATCTCGAATCAGTGTGGCTATACGATACAACAAAAGAAGGTACTAAATATGTTAAAATATTATGCAAATGAATGAAATAAATCAATTAAACAATAAATCAAAATGAATAAAATTTAAAAAATATATATATTTATTGAAAACGTAAAAATAGTTAAATTAGATAAATTTAATGAACAATTTTTTATGGAAACTAAAGAATAAATCTAGATCCTAAAGTGCATTAAAAATGAGCGCGGGTGCGTTTGAGGGCCTGTATAGATACTCGATGTACATCATGGAATTATATAAGTATAACATAATATAATTATATAACATGTAATTCAATGATGTACATGATATGATGATAACCATGGATATATATATATATATATATATATATATATATATATATATATATATATATTTGTTATCCATGATGATAACAGAAGAAAAAAGTTTTTAAATAAGCTGATATGTAATATATTTTATATTCTATGCATTTGGTTTCTGCATATATAAATGACATGACTATAGTGAAGTTGTAGTAAGTAAGCAGACGAATAGCAAACATAAATAAACAAGAGACCCAAACAAACATGGCTACGGCACCGTTGAATAACCGCTTCGATGCCTGGTTATCTGAAAAGTTGTTGAGCTTCAATCCTGATACTGACCTTGACATTTTTGTTTCCTACATAACCGGCATTCTTGAGACAGAAACTGTTGAAGACGAAAAAATTAATTCACTATCTGAATTGCTGTCCGAACTGCTAGTCGACCACGTGAGTGCATGCTTTTTTTAAGTTTGCTAGCTTTTCCCAAGTCCTGGCCTAAGCAATTGCATCTACAATAGATTACATACAACATACACAGTTAAACAAACTTTGACAAGCAGTGCCTAAGGAAGCCCTACTAGTAAAAAACTTTTAATTATTTTAAGAGCACACCAAGACACCTTTATTTATCTAACCATGCCCTGGTAAAGCTAAAGAGCCTCCCTCTAAAAGTCTAACTAAACTAAAGCTAATTTTAAGAGCACACCTAAGCTAGGCACTTAACTCTAAAAAATGTTCAACAGTTAATTATTTGTAAGATACAACATGTAATCTGTAAAAATTAGATTGTTTAAGGTTTTTTTTTCAATAAAGCATGATTATTACATTTATTTAATTAATTTCTTTAGAATGAGAATGATACTCATAAAATTTGCAAGGACATAATAACCAAGTGGTCCGACATCAACGATGATGCCACTTCAAACGATTGCCATGCTCCTAAAAATTGTTTAGTTTTGTTTTTTGTTGCAACTTTTTGTTTTGTAATGCATCTTGTCTTGTATGTATTACATTATAAATTTTATTTATTTATAGCTAGAATTTATAAATTGGTAAAGCACTAACCGTGAATTTGAAATTTGCTAACTAATCATGAAATTATAAAATGCTAATTATTTTTATTTATTATAGCATTATTGCTCAAAAAATATTAAACTAAGTCTTAATTACTAAGAATAGCAGAATATTGAGAATCACAATAGTACAGTAATAAATGCTTTTGTTGATTCTGTTTCTGATCAATTATGTAAACGACATTGTAGTTGTTTTTGTTTGTTGTATCTCCAAATGACCAGCATCAGATAAACATCTAGCTGACACTTTAAATTTTAAAACTTAATGCAAAAATAAAATGTTAACGATTTTTGTTGAGTGAACTGATTTGCTTTCAATTAAACACAGGTGTTGATTTAAACACTCGCATGCATGAAATTATTGTACAACAGACAAGTGACGCTGTAAAGTTGAGGGCTTCCCAGAAGGCAGAAAAAGATGTCCTTAAAGATGTTATCATAGCTCAGTACTCACATATTTCAGATGGAGAAGAGTAATTTTTTGACTATATCATTGTTTATAATTTAATCATTTGTCATTTATGCCTGGTGTTGGTTTTTTAGGATGCATTTAAACCTAATTCATGTCAAGATACATAGTTGATGTGATGGTAGAAAAAGCATTTATCTAGGCCTTAAGAATTTGCGCATTTTAAAAAATTTTTCAAGTTTTTTTAATTTTTAAAATTTTTATTTAATGTTCTTTTTCATTTTTTAAGTTTTTTTTATTAATTATTATTAGAACAATTTATGCCAAGAAAACTGATTCAAATGTGAAATTTATTCATATGTCAAAATGTTCAATGCTTTTTATGTGATATTGATGTGAAAGTTAAATAGATAATTTAAGAAATCCAAGATAATATAAGAAATATAATCATAAATATGTTTCAGATCCGATGAAGATTCAACGGAAACTGGCAATAATGCACTGGCCTCGAAGCAGTCTCCCAACAAACACACTTCATCCACTGCCTCTACCACTGCTCATAATCAAGATGATTGTAATAATTTTTTATTTGTATTATAGTTGGTTTTTAGTCATTTTCTAGAAAGTATGTTGATTATTTAATTGTTATACATCTTGATCCAAATTCCAAATTCATCCAGTGTTAACTAGAAACGTCAACAGTGTTCTGGTTAAAGAACGAGAGAGACAGGCCAGAGACCAGGCAAAACTCGATTCTGAGATGAAAAAACAAAAGGACAAAGAGGACAGAGAAAAACAAAAGCAGAAGGCCACTGACAGGAAGGAAAACGAAAAGAAAAGAACGCAAAAAGGAGAGAAAAAACGATAGATCTCTTAATGATACTTTTATAAAAAAAATTTCAAATTTGTTTTGTATTCACTATACATCCGCACATCAAAGCCTTTAATGTCTCTTTTGCTAATTGTTCAAAAATTTAGTCAGATTCATAGATTTCAACGAATCTAAGTTGTAACGCATAAGCGCACTCATCCATTACTAAGTTCCTTCCATTGACTAATCAACTAGGTTTCAGGTGCTTGAGTTCAATTCCTATAATAAAATTAGATGATTTAAAGCTATAAAACTTACGAACGCGCACAATATTTATTGATTTTAACTTGCTCGATAACTTTTTTAAAAAAAAACTATTAAAAGCTCGTGTCGTGTTGGTCTGATTAGTTTGGTATCCTAAGTATATGGTCTAACCTCAGTTTTTTTTTTTGCAAACATTTTAAACTTCAATACATAACTGTTGGTTAGAGAAACCGATGTCAGTTTAAAATCCCGCAAAATTCCAATTTATTTATTTGTGTGCAATTCGGACGGTCGATCCTTATCTGGCCGACATAATTTCAAAGTTCATTTTCAGCAAGTGTCAATCAGCATCGAAGTAAGTCAATTTTAGTTAAAAATTGTTTAACCCAACTAATTCCTATAATTAGTAATCGTATTATTAATTATTATATTATTTTTTTAGTCAATATTTATTCAATCAATCCGAATTAATAATAATTAGGTAATGATTAGGAGACCAAAGCTAAAAGAAAACAAAATTCTTGTGTCGCGGGCCACCGTTCACAAATTGTTCATTCTAACACAATTTTTAAGTAAATTTATAATTCATGACAAAATTAACATAATGCACAATTTACATCAATTTGACTATTTAAATATTTATATATTTTAAATTTATTTACATTATATATATTTATACATATAATTGATCAAATATTTATATTTGATTTGAGTTGAAATTGTTAGGAAGAGGCCTGGCCAGCAAATGGCAAATCAATGGCTAATAAAAAATAAAATACAAATTCATGCTGTGAATATTGCATTGCTTAACTAATAACAGATAAATGATGACATATACGTCATATATATATATAGTCATATAGAAAGATTGAAGTTCAATCATTCATTGAATCCATAATAATAAGATATTGCTTGATGCTGTGCTATGTGTGTCCTTATTTGTTAATGGCAAGTCCAATAATAAACCTAAAAAAATATGTTCCTTCATAATCATAAGCCTAATTAGCTGAGTAAGATAGGGTCATTAATTACACTGTGGAAATATAGTGATAGTGCTATTAGCATTAGCTTTTATTCCATGATGTCTATGTTTGGTGTGTGTGATTGTATGCGTGTGTGTGTGCGTGTGTGTGTGTATGTGTGTGTTATTCAATAATGGAACAACCAGGCTTACCCTTACCACACTCAGAGAAGGGAATTGGAGATTAATATTATTTTCTTCTGGTTATTGAACACTCTTAATTATCTTCTTTTGTAAATTTGAATACTATTACATACGAAAGTCATACATACATTTTGTAATGTCAATTTGATGCATAGCAAACATGATATTTTCAATGTTTTTTTTTTAAATTTAATATTGACAGGCTTCTTAGAAATATAATGTTGACTTGAAAAATTTGACAGGCTTCTTTTTAAAAGTGGAAATAAATGGCTGCTTGTAAAGACCTGCCATATCAGGTTGAGTATGCCAAAAGTGGCAGATCGATTTGTAAACTTTGTAGGCACCTTATTGATTGTGGCTCTTTGAGACTGGCCATCATGCTACAGGTTTTCTTTATTAGTCTTATCATGAATTATAACGATACATTTCATCAATTTCATCGTTTATATCATTAGCTGTCTCATTTGCATAATATCTTTGTTCATATTGCCAAGATGTTTTTTTTAATTATTTTTAAAATAATTTTTGTCACAAATTTTTCAATTTGATCAAGTCACAATTTATTCATCAACAGTAATGTTTTTACATATTTATTTATATACATATTTTATGTAAATGACGACGATAAATGTTTAAAGTAATCATTTTGTGTTTTTTTCCTCTGCAGTCACCACATTTTGATGGAAAAGTTGGTTTTTGTTTAATTTTAATAATTTCAACTTATCTTATTTTCTTTCTTTTTTCAAAACTAATCACTGTACTGTGTTCACTCTTAATCCTTTTGTACTGTTAACTAAAATCATTTGAATTATAAATATATAATAAAAATATATAATCATTAATTAGATCAATGTTTTAGAATTTAGAACATTGTATCAGATTGCTTCTGTGTTTTCAGATGCCAAATTGGCACCATTATGAATGTTTCTGGAACAGGGTTCGCTGCCTGAAGACAGACGACATACATGGTTTCAAAAAAATTCGCTGGGATGACCAGGAGAAGATTAAAAAATCTATAGAAGGTTCTCAGAAGTTTCTTCTATTTATAATTTTTGTTTGATTGATTTTAATAAATCATTTAAATATATACATTATTCATTGCAGTTGTGATGTGAGACTAACTTTTAAAATATAGTAGTATTAATATAAGTTTTTCCCTTGTTTTTTATGTTTTACAATAAAAATGCTCATTGAGTTATGGGTTTTCATTTGGACAATTATATAACAAATGATAAATAAGAGACATCAAAGATGCATTAAATGCAGCTGTCAAAGGTGGGAAGAAATCGGCAAAAGGTTCATCATCGTCAGGAGGGAAGGCTGAGGACATCTTTTATGGAGATTACAAAGTGGAGTATGCCAAGTCTAGCAGAAGCACTTGTAGGTCTTGCCATTGTTACATTGACAAGGTTTGATGACTAGCAGTTTGCCAGTTTTGACTTATATTTTCTGAATTTGTAACAATTAATTATTTTTATATTGGTTTCATTAAAGATTATAAATAATACTCACAGTAATTATATATAATATAGAATCATTTGAATTAATCGTATAGGATGAGCTGAGAGTAAGCAAGAAAGACTACACGAGCGAAAAAGCCCTGATGTATGGGCCTCAAGATGAATGGCACCACCTCAAATGTTTCAATGAACATCGACTGCAACTGCAATTCCCAGAAAGCATGGATCCAAAGATGTAAGTGGATTGAATGGTCATTGTTGATTAACAGAGTTATGAATGATTCATCTAACTGCCTTCCTGGTCGTATTCAAGTAGTAGGTGGGCGAATGTTGGTTTAATTTACGAGATGGCAAACAATGTTGCGAATGATTTTATTTGTTCATTGATTAACAATAAGCAAATAGTTTGCTGCTAGCTTTCATTTAGAATGCAAATATTAATAACTAAAAATCATTCTCGTCTTATGAATGAATGAATGAATGAATGAATGAGTAACCTTCTAACTACAACTTCCACCGCCACTACTAGGCTGTCCGGATTTAAAAGTCTCTCAGCTGATGATCAAAAGCTGGTGCTTGAAACTCTTGGCAAGCCAAAAACGTATGTTGAAGACATCCATGCCCTATTACGTTTTTGCAATTTATTATTATTTATTTATTTATTATGATTATTTATTAAATTATCTTACCTAAGAAGAAACCTTTTTTAATATTTTTAAAGTTTACTCGATAAAATTTTAAAAAATTTTCATGACTAATATATTACCAGCCCTATGTATAAATATATGATCCATATATGACTATATATTATACCGATTAAGATGTCGAGATGATGATGATAGTGGTGATGATAATGGTAGTACTGATAATGATGATGGTATTGGTGATGATGATGGTATCTGTGATAATGAATACTTAATTGAACAGCCTCACTCTGAATGCACCAGTTTAATGTCAGCAAAATAATTTACATTAAATGCTCAGACAAAAAAGAAAGCTGGATGGAGAGAAAGGTGATGCAGGACAACCAGGTGTGAAACATAAGAAGGAAGATGATGATGATGACGACGACGATGAAGAGTTGATGAGGGTTCGTTGTTGTAGATGTTGGTTTTTGTTGTTGAAAAGATGTTGGTGTTTTTTATGAAGATGTTGGTTGTTGTTGAGATGATGATATTCTCTTGTTCATTGTAGTTTCTAGTGCTGCTGCTATGTTGAACTAACTACCAATGAAATTTCATACGTAAATTAGGTAATTTAAAACATCTGAGAGTATTAATTCACTTGTTACCGTCATTATTTGTTACCATATTTGTCATGTTGATTGCTTCAATTTTATTTTTGTTGTTGTAGGAACAAAGTTCTCTGGAGTGGCAGATGAGAGACAAATTGCAGGAATGTGTGCCAAGCAGTGATGTTAAGGCTCTTCTCAAATTCAACAAAATAAAAATTCCATCTGGAGCATCCAAGGTAAGTTGATGAGGTGCGTGTCGTTGCTCTGCTGTGTTGTTTAATGATGCGTTGTTGGGCTGTTGTTGGGTCTGACTATGTGTGTTGCTGTTTTTGTTTTTTCTGCTTCTGTCATAGATTGAAATGTTTTTCTATTTTGTTTCATGATGTGTTTAGATGCTTGCTACTTGTCATTGTTTACGACTTGATGTGTTCTAATTATGGTTTTATTCGCGTTCTGAATATTTGTACTAGTTGTTGATGTGTTGACATGGTACTGTGGAACTTAATTAATCACATTTATCCATCCATCTCTACCACCAGATCTTAGATTGCATAGCAGACGCCATGGTGTTTGGAACACTTGCCCCATGCCCTGAATGTCAAGGACAACTTCGTTTGAGGTTTTAACTCACGATGATCATTAATAAATGATGGTGTTTTGTGGCTGCACCTGAGTAGAGCAAATGTAGGGTTGTGTTTGATAATTCGAGAAATAAATGCAATGTATCAACTTATTTTTGCTTTCAATCACTATCAACAGTTAATCTGCTCTATTAACAATTATTAAACGTAAAAGTTTTTTATACACTTTGTTAAGGTTTTCAGCATTATTTTTAAACTTCATGCTCCTTGTATTGTACTTTTTCAACCTGCTATTTGGGTCATGTATTGCTGACAACAATGTTTTTTCAGTTTTTTTTCACATGATCACATGTCAAATTTATTTAGTGGTGCCGTAAGTGGCTACCGGTGCACAGGGGATATTTCAGAGTGGACCAAGTGTCAGTACATTACTGACGACCCCGAAAGAAAGGAGTTCCTTATTCCTAAAAAGTACCTAGAAAACAACCCTTTCCTGTGAGTCAGTCAATTGCACTATTTAGTTTCATGACTTGAGTTGTGTTGAGTGGTATGGTATCATACTGTGTTTGTTGTTACTCTCTATTGGATTATATGGTGCTGGATGAGTTGGATTGTTTGTTATCTAGTCTTGATTTTTCAATGTAATGTTGAGCCTTGCATTGAAATATTTGTGGACCAGGGCAGAGTACAAGTTTGAAGCAAGAAAGAAATATTTCCCAAAGTCATCCAACATATCCATCGAAAATCTTCAAGCATCTCAGTCGTCTACAACAGACAGTCAGATCATCAAGAAGGAAGTCGGTGTCGAACCAGCTGCTGCATCGTCATCAGCATCTCAGCCATCTGCGTCAACGTCATCGCAACTTGCATTCAAACCGCTGGATGGTCTGCGAGTATCATCAGGTGGTAAGTTGGCTCTGAAGAAGGAAGAAATCAAGCAGCTGGTTGAGAAGATGGGAGGAAAGTTTTTTGAACCAGTTTACAGAAACGTCCACTTTGCCATCAGCAACATTGGTTAGTCATTTGTCTAGTGTAGTTGTCATCAACAAAAACGATCATTAGACATGAATGCTATTTAATGTTGTCATTTTTATGAAAAACATCATCAAATCTCCAGACTGTCTCCTTAGTTTGCCAATCATGTTTTTAATATCGTCCACCCATTTGAGTTTTTTTTTTCAGCCATAATGGCGCGACACAAATTTGCTTGTAAAGCCAGACAACAAATTCAAAAATGAAAAGGAATGTGAAACTAAAATTGCAAAATTGAAATTAGAACATTAAACAATTAAAATGAAACAACATAGGAGGATAAAATCAGTTTTTTGAGAAACCTTCATCAAAGTTTCATTACATATAGATATAAAAATGTCTTAGAAACATTTGTTCAAAATGAATGCTTCATCAATGCTAACAATCATGAAATGAATTCAACAGAGAACATAAGCAAGACGAACAGACATCAGACAATCTGGCAGGTCCAACGAGTGCCAGTCGTGGACATCCACTTCTTAACTGACCTGGAAAGCAACGTAGATGAGGACTTTCAAACAATTTTCAAGAAACACACCATCTCAAACTGGCCCTGTGATGTGATATATTTATTTCTTTCTACTGTATTTTGCCTCTGTGTGTTTTTGCATGTGTATGTGTTTGTATGTGTAGGTGTGTTGATTTGAAGGTGTGCTAAGTTTGTAGTTTTCGAGAGTGAGAATGGTTTAAGGTTTATCTATGTGCCATGATGCTTATTGATACCTGTGCTAAGCTGGTTGGAAGTTTGTGTGGTTGAGTCATATTTAAGGATATTTTTCTTGTAATAAATAGTTATTATTTAAATATTATTTAAACAGCAAGTTAAAATAATTGAAGCGAAACCAAATGTCCGACCTTCTACTGTTTTCCTCAAAAAGGAAGGTTCATAATTTGTTGGGTCATTTGTTTGTTCATTCGTGCAATCATCCACATAAATATCTCTACACTCGTGCAAATTCTTCAATTTTCATGCATCTATTTATCTATTTTTTTGTTTAACCATCCGTGTTCTAACATTCCAGTTTGTTAGTTTATTATCCTTCATTAGCCACCCTCTAACTTTTTCATCGTGGTGGTTGATGAAGAAGATTCAGAAAGATGTGTCGAAAAATAATATTTAAATAAATAATTTTAATTCAGTGAAACACATTATTTTCATTGTTATTATTACCATTATTATTATTATTACCATTATTATTATTTATTATTATTATTATTACAACAGTATCTTTAAGAGAGGAGATCCCGATGATGGCGAAGATGGTGGTGAAGGGAGGAGCAGCTGTTGATCCTCTGTCAGGTTACTTTCCTAGAAAACTTGCCTTCTAACATTCGCTTGCTTTCTTGTTTGTGCTTCTTTATTCTATCATTATTTTTTTTAATTCCTTTCTCTCTCTCTCTCCCTCTCTCTCTCTCTCTCTCTTTCTCTCTCTGTCAATCATTCTTTTCTGTTCTGTTTCTTTTTTAATTCTTTTTTTTCTATATTTAGATAATTTATATTTAAATTTAAATCTAGTGCCTCTATGAATAAATGATAGATACAATAAAATGAAATATTTTTCAATTGACAAAAGATAAGAAAGATCATTTTATTGATTGCAAATTGAAATTTTCAGGGCTTGAATACCAGGCCCACGTACTGCAAGGTGAGTCGAAGAAGGATCTGTACACCTCAGTGTTGGGACTGGTTGACGTGGCCAAGGGAACCAACTCCTTCTACAAACTTCAATTGCTAGAAGCAGATAGTGGATACGAGTGCGTTCTTAAGATTGCAGTTCACTACTTGCTCTGTACATGTTTGCTTGTTTGTTTGCTCGTTTGTTTGTTTGTTTGTTTCTTGAGTACTTTTTGTTCTTGAATTTGTTTGTTATTTTTACACGCACTGTTATTTTTACTCATCTGTTGTTTTTAACCTGGTGTTCTTTTTTAATTTTTCTTGATGCTGTTTTGGCTGATTGTCACATGACCTGCTGACTTGGTAACCAAATAACGCTTTGATGGATGGGTGGATGGATGGATAGATGGATGGATGGAAATATTTATTATTCATCAAAATTTTGTATAATAATTTCTGACAAGTTGGTGGCTGTTCAGATCGTGGGGAAGAGTGGGCACCGCCATTGGTGGGACAAAGTTGGAAAAATTTTATGACGTGGAGGAAGCCATTGAGGCTTTTGAAAAGTTCTATCGTGAGAAAACAGGAAATGTATGGTCCAAGAAAAGTTCGTTTAAAAAGATGCCATACAAGTACTTCCCACTGGATATAGATTATGGCAATGAAGCAAATGATGAGGGGAATGATAAGGTTTGTCGTTTGGCCTGTCAGATGGTTGGTTGCTGTTTCTCTTTTCTCTCTCTCTCTCTCTCTCTCTCTCTCTCTCTCTCTCTCTCTCTCTCTCTCTCTCTCTCTCTCTCTCTATCTATCTATCTATTTCTGTTAAAATGAATGTGCTCATTTAGATAACCCAACTGATGAGTGCATCCACTTCATCAAAACTTGCACCTGAGGTACAAGATTTGGTGCGCCTCATCTTTGATGTCGAGAACATGAAGAAGACCATGCTCGAGTTTGAGGTTTGTTTTTTCATTGATTGATTGGTTGATTGGTTGTGGTTGGTTGGTTAATTGGTTGGTCGTTAATGATTGGTTCTTTGGTTGGTTGGTTTGCCGGTTGGTTGGTTGAAGAATTGGATGAATGGATGTTGTCAAAAGATGGAAAATTTATGTAATTGCAAATTTGTTTTGCCAAAATTTTAATTGCATTATAACTTTTTTAATGACTTTAGAACACACCAAATCAAAAATCATTAATCTGAATCATTATTAAATTGATGTTTCCCTCAATTTTATTTCATTCAAAAACTTCTATAATGATTTTTCAAAAATATCGAATTCATAATTTTTTTTCAAATTTAATTTTACTTTTAAAAATAGATCGATCTAAGGAAGATGCCCCTGGGAAAGTTATCAATGAAGCAGATAGAAAGTGCCTACTCCGTTCTCACCGATGCTCAGCAAGTTGGTCATTTTAATTTTTTAATTTTACTTCTGGGCAGTTTGTTTGATATTTTTAAAAATATTGTTTTAGATGAAACAACGTCTGGTCACCAATTAATGATGCGTCATTGGTGTATAATGTGGTGCTTACGTGTGTGGTGTGGTGTGGTGTATGTGGTGTGGTGTGATGTGGTGTGAATGTTACAGCCTTCGTGGCACGAAAGTTTAAATACGAGTATAGAATAACATGTAAGCAGTTCTGCGTACGCCAGAGCTGTATTTATAGAACATGCAAAAAAAATAACACAACTAACCACGTGCAAACTACCAGCTGATAAGCACCGGTGGTTCGCAATCGTACATCTTGGATGCCTCCAATAGATTCTACACACTCATCCCACATGACTTCGGTCTGGCAAAACCCCCCTTGCTAGACAATGAAGATATCATCAAGGTTGTTGGTTGCTGTTGTTGCTGATTACTATTGTTGCTGCTGTTGTTGTCGATGGTATTGGTGTTGTTTTTGTTGTTGGTGGTGGCTATAGTGATGGTAAAGAAGGAGATGCTGATGATAATGGTAAAGATGGAGATGGTGATGGTGGTTGTGGTTACCAGATAACATATTTCAATATATTTCCCACCTTTCTGAGGTAGATGAAATTAATTTGACGAGCACGTTCAACTTCTATCCTGTTTTTAATTAATTTTTTCCGATTTGAACCTGAAACAGACGAAGGTAGCCATGTTGGACAACTTGCTAGAGATTGAAGTTGCGTACAATCTTCTCATCAGTGGCTCCAAGGCAGGCGTTACCGGCGACGTCGATGACAATTACAATAAGCTGAAGACGGACATAGCTGTTAGAGTTGTTGTTGTTGCTGTTGTGTTCATTGTTGCTTTCTTGATTTCGACATACTGTGAGATACGGATGTGCTGCATTTTTCACTCAGCTGATAATGTTTTTGTAAAATATTGTTTTGGGTTTGCATGCAGTTTGAGTTCCATTGTTGAATTAACAAATCTTAAAATTGAAGATTTAGCTAATTTTTGTTTACATTATCGCTGATTGATATAGCGCCGTAGTTGGGAACTTATCATTTCAATGTTACAAACATTAATGACTGATCACATTACGTTGACATCGTCGCACGTGTCTCGTCGCTGTTGCTAGGTACTCGACAAATCATCAGAGGAATTCCAAAGGATATGTCAGTTTGTAAAGAATACTCATGCAGCTACACATGACGAATATGATCTACAAGTCTCCGAGGTCCTTTACAAGCTTTATTTATTTATTATATTGTCACTTTCAATTCTTGATCTGCCTTTCTTCTACTTTTTCTGCGATCAACGACATTTCGTCGATTGAGGCATTTAAAAGATTGTTCACTTTGATGACTGATTGTTAGCCCATTCATATGAACAGGTGTTCACAATAAGTCGACTTGGCGAATCGAAAGTGTACGAATCGTTCAAGTCGCTACACAACCGCATGCTGTTGTGGCACGGATCCAGGCTGACAAATTATGCAGGCATCCTGTCGAAAGGTCTCAGGATTGCTCCTAAAGAAGCTCCTTCTGTGAGTTGATCTGATGTGTGTTGGTGGGATGGTGTGCGTCGCTGGTGTGTTGTGGTGTGTTGTGCGTGCGTGCTTATATTCTGGTTCCGTATTAATATTACACGGATTGTTGAGCACTTAACTTGAGTTTTCATTTTTTGCCACGTATGTCTTCACAAATAACAACTTTATTCGTTTTTTTCTCCATTTATTTTCCCTCATATGAAGTGCATGCATCCAACACATTCCAAAATGACATCATAATTATCCCAAATTCAACAACAATATGGCGTGACACCAACTCCTTGACCATTGTCATCCATCCATCCATCCACCTATCCATCCATCCATCCAACCAACCAACTTGCAGACAGGTTACATGTTTGGCAAGGGTATTTACTTCGCGGACATGGCTTCAAAAAGTGCCAACTACTGCTTCACATCCAGGAAAGATCCGACGGGTCTCATGCTGCTCAGTGAAGTTGCCCTTGGAAACATGTCAGTAGTAGGTTTGGGAGGGGATGGTGGGTGGTGTGATCGTATAGGTAGATGAGGCTGGTTGTTTATAAGATGGTTGCTATGTCGATAATGTCATGGCAGAACTATATTGAGGGCAGTTCATGAAAATTGAAGATGAAGGAGTTGCTGAGATAACTAAAAAATTTTTATACTAGCAAATTTGTTTGACATAAATTGTTATTTAAATAACTAACCTGACCCATAACCCATTCAGGCATGAGTTAACACAGGCCAACTTCATAACAGAACTCCCCAGAGGAAAACACAGCGTAAAAGGTAATTTTATTATTTATTGATCAAATCCCATTTAAGATGTCCAGAAAAATGTGGGTATTTATGTGTGTATTACAAGCTGGTATGATTGAAAATATGTTCCATGCTTGTTTTTTTTAAAATTATACTCCAGCTATTAAATGAATTGTTTTCAAGATGGTTATTAAATGCATTCAAATAGCAGTCGCTACAATGTTATTTGTGTTTGCAATGCTTAAGTTCATACAGCTTCATAGAATAGCCTAGCATGACAGAATATATAAAGATTCCTCTGTCTCCACATAAACAAGTCGATGCCGTAATCCAAAGATAAACCGGGAAAATAAATAAAAAAAATTAATAAAACGAGTTAAAGATAATAAATAAAAATACTGAAAATGATAAAAATATTGAACATGTTAAGCAATGTTGTTAAATATAAAAACTACTAGTAGTATAGCTAATGCTGTCCCTATGCAGTACTTGAATGTAGACAATTTCATGGCTATTGTATTAATATCTTTTACAGGTCTTGGTACCACAGCACCTGATCCGAAGCAGAATTACGTGTGTGAAGATGGTGTCGTCATTCCAATGGGCAAAGGAGTAAAAACGAAAGTTAAGCTGACCAGTCTGCTGTACAACGAGTGAGTTGCTACCAACCTACCATTGTATTATTATCCGTTTGTGCTAATGTTTTTGTAACCGTAATTTGTGATATAGTTAAACATTCATCTGCGTTTGTGGTTTTAGTTAAACATTCTTCAGTTTTAGGCCAGCTGCTAACTTTTTCCAATTTACAGGTACATTGTTTACGACGTGGCACAAGTCAACATGAAGTACCTCCTCAAATTGAATTTCAAATATAAAAGGTCAAGATATTAGACAGATGGGTGATAAATTTGTGATAAGATTTTGTAACATTCTGTTCTTTATGACAATCATCATGATTGCGCAATTGGCTGAGGTTTTTAACAATGTTCGCTTTTACACTTGATTTCTATTGATGATATTTCATAATACTGTTTCATTTATTATGTCTTTATTTACTTCCATTTGGTTTCAACATTTGATAAACACGAAGTGTCCTTTTAAATGTTCGTGGTCTCTCAAAATGGCATACTATTAGTACAGGTATTATGTTTGCAGTTTTGCATTTCAATAACAGTCTAGATAATTTTTCAATTTATTTCATGCCTTGAGATCCATCGTATCGAGAATCGAATTTTGGATGCGTTATGTAGTGATACTGTTTTCATTACGATAACCAGATCAGATGATGACTTCATTTAAACGCATTTGCTTGCCTTTTGTTCGGGCATATCACAAATCGATCACTGCTGTCAAGTGTTTTTTAAAGACGATAGATAGTTGGCAGTGTAACGAATCGAAACGAAATTTATGAATGTCTTGTGACGATAACTACCGTTATGGGTGCTGGTCTGTACTCTCTACTATCCGTATCGTAAGGTTTATAAAAATGTTCAATTATCTCAATAAATATTCGTGATTTCACTCAATCAATAACTTAATTTTTCACAGCTTGATAAGATTTTTCAAATTTATTGCCCTGGAGAGCCCAAAATCGTATCTTGGTAAGTACAATTAGTTCAAGTCGTCGTTATCATTCCCTAACTTACGTTTTCAATAATCTTATCAATAACCAAATTAAAGAAGGAAAGTAAGATGAATCACCTTCCGCGCCTAAATCCTTCGCGTCTTTAATCAGAATGTAACTGGACGTTTACGCCGTATCCATCGAAACCGCGGTAGGCAATGTGATTTTTTGTAGTATTGAGGATTAAGTTGGCTTTGGTGGACCACATACTCGTGAGATCTATGATTCCAGTAACTTGGTTTTGCTGTGTATTGTTGGTTGAAGGTTGCGACTGTTGGACGTACAAAGCTTTTTTGTACAAAATTTTAACGGTAGAACAAACGCCCATCATGCTAATTATGCCATTTACTATTGAAACAAGATCGAATGTCATCCAGTTGCATGATGAAGCGAGTTGCAAAGCGGTTAAGTAAGAAATTCGATTAAACTTCGGGTTAGTAGCCGAGTATATCGTATATGTAAAACAATCTACGACAAAATTATTTAAAACCAACCACATCAAGGCAAAACTAATTGATATTAATTATTATACAATGAGCTTGAAATGCCATTTATACAATAAAAATGTATGTATACGCAAACATTACAAATAAATGTTTATCAAAAAATTCGAAAACATCCAAGAGAGTCAAAAGAATTGCTCGTTCTATTAATTCATTAATAATTATGCATTAATAAATGATTTGACGAATGCATTGGGTGTTTTTGGGTAATGATAATATCTACGCAAGTACATTAATTCTAATTAGAAAACGTAGTATTCATGCCATGTGGGTGACTTGCATTGTCATCCCAACCGCCTCACGTGTCATCGTCTCATCTTTAAAGATATCATCATGATTATTTGCTCAACAGTGCTTGACTTGAGACCTGGCCGTCAGTTTAATCACTGCCTCTCTTCTCTTCCTCTCTATCTCCTCAGTTGTATAACATACTTTAATGCTGCTGCTGCTGTTGTAAGAAGTCTGCTGTTGCTTTTGCTGTGCAGTGCAGACTTTGGAGAACAAATTGGATGTTTTGTTGATGTTACTGTTACTGGACACGTTTGGTTCATTCATGTTCGTTGTACTGTTTGTATTGCTACCATGAAATTGCAGGGTAGGTTTAATGTTATCAGAGCTGAAACATTTGCGAGAAAATATATTGTCTTTCTTATTGCTGTTGTTATTGTTGCTGATGTTATTCATGCTATTGTAGCGGTTGTTGTTGTTGTTGAGTCCGTTTTGCTTGCTTACTGGTTGTAGAATTACTCGAGATGATGAAGATGGAACCAGGGCTGAAGACAAATGTGTCACATTATAATTGCTTCTCGTATTGTTATTGGTACATGTGCTGTTAAAAAATGCTGAGTTGTTTTTTGTTAAAAATGCACTCTTTGTTGTAATAGTCACAGATGATGATAGCATAGCTGATGATGTAATGTGAGGCACAGCTGGGCTATTCTTCGTGTGAGAAACATTGCTCGTAGGCGGTGCAATGTGAACTTTAGATGTTGCAAACCTGCTGCTATTATTAGCACTGGAGGTGAAAGTTAGCGTTGACGATATCTCCGGATGGGATGGAAGTAAGGACGGTTTTCCCAACGTTGGTGCAGTTGATGACGTGTTGTTTTTGATGCTGTTTGAAGATCTAACCGGGTAAAATGATGAAGATTTTATGGAAATAGAGTTAGAAGAAAAGATATTTTTGTTTGGGTTAGGATCACGTTGAAAGTTAGGTGTTGTGGTTTTAGTGTTCATGGACGGTGTCGTTGAAATGTTTCTGCTTGTGTCAGCTTGCATGTTCGTGCAACGATTGTTACCTGCAGCTTCCAAATAGTTAACAACTGAATTGAATGCAGATTCCAACTTTTGCTTTGATTTTATAGGATCAACTTGAGCTGTTAAAATGAGCGAAAAAAAGTGATGTAAGATTTTAATGACAAGTATTTAATTCATTCATATTATAATAAATTATAAATTTAAAACTGTATAACTCAAAAAAGCACTAGAAAGCAACCAACATTCAACAAGATCAAGAAACTCGAGCATATCGGTTTCTTCGCAAGTGCTGCTGTTAAATAACTCAGGACTCATGTCGACTGGCTGCTGTTTGTGTTGCTGATGCTGCTGCTGATAAACCAGCTGATTCGATTTACTCTTCTGTTGCATTTTGAGCTGTTTTGGTATTAACTTTCGAGTTTGATGAGCTGCTGCTGATGATGAAGATGTCGAAGATGTTGATGACGTAATGACTGTTCCATTGATGTTAGTAATATCTTCCTTCTTCTGTTTATCACTGAAAGAACTATTGTTAAGTTTATTCAGCGCAGAGTTAAATGAAAGTGTATCAAGATCATTGCTGTTGGCAGCCGGTACGATGGTGTCGTCCACGAGGCTGTTTGCTGCTAACAAGTTATCAGTGGGAAGGTACGAGGAAATGAGCAAGTCATCTGATATGCTCACATCCGATATTGATTCATAATTGCTAGTCTTATTTGGAAGAACTCTCCTATCGGAATTGTGATCTGCATTCTTCAGCACATGGGTTGTCCTGCTCGTGGATGATGATGATGATGATGACATGACAGGTTTGACGAAACAGTTGGAACTGCTTGTATGAGCTGTGGATGTGCCTGATGATGATGATGCCCCGACTAAATTTGCTTTCTTTCTCAACATTTTAATACTGGCTTCTGTCGATGAAGTAGTACAATCATTTTTGTTGTTTAAAATGAGACTATTGGTGGTAGAAGGCACAGGCGCATTAACATTTAAAATGTTGTTTGATGTGAGGTCATCGACCATTCTCTGAGTGGCCTCGATAATAGAGTCACCAAACAACGAATCCTCATCCCCCCATGCACTGTCATTCACTTTCTCCTCGTCTGTTCTCTCATCAGCCTGCCCATCCATCAACTCATTGAGACTAGCGTTTGACGCATCCGATATCCTAACCCGTTTATTTTTATTGTAATTGTTGTTGTCCTCTATGCGGTTGCACGGCTTGTTGTTGGCTGGATAAGCATGGAAGTGGTTGTGGCAGTTGTGAGTCGGGGTAGCACAGAGATTGTCAATATCAGTGAGAGGTCTGGCAACTCTTTTCATCTTCGGAGTTGAATGCATAGAAAGAGATTGAGTAACAGTTGTACAGTTGCGCTCTTCACTGTAAACGTTTTTTTCTAAATTTAACTTTGGCAAATTTGGCAGTTCTATTTTTTTTGCTTCCTCTGCTGCAACTGCATTGAGAGCATTTATGACTGAGAGGACCAATGTCTTGGAATTCAATGCTGCCTCTTTTTTCAGCCTCAGTATAGGAGATAGTGAACTGCACAAATCATAAAATACTTCAAACATCACATGAACAAAATGAAAAATAAATATAATTGTCAGCTGTATAACAAAACTTATAAACCTAATGAGCATTTGACTGGAACAGGTAATTTAACAAAATTTGAATTATTGGTCATCATCTCAATTTTGGTTAAAACCAATTTTCAAAACAATAAAACTTCCAACTAAACAATTAGAATAGACATAATAACAGAGCAACTCTTGAAAAATCACTAATACCGTCTTATTTTTAATTAAATCTTCTACTTAGCTATAACCAATCGGCTATTGAATGAATTTTCTTGAATAAACTTGAATAAACAAAAATCAGACAAAATAATTTCAGCTACTACTGCTATGCTTTCAAAAATAAATGTGTTAATCTGCAACTAGAAGCAAATTAATAGAAAATGAAATTTAAAATTTCATGAAAATGTAAGCTGATGTATGCAAGCAGCAAGTAACCATTTTAATGATGGATGTTTGGTGGGTGTTGTCTGCAGCGGACTGGTGTACCTCAACTTCATGATCGGTGACGAGTTGTCTGATGATGATGACTGTGGTGGTAGGGATGTGGTGGGTGATCGTTGATTAGCATCTGAAGAGATGGATGACATCATTGAAGCATATTCCATGGCAGTCCCACCTGGCTGTGATTTACCTGTTTAATTTTGTTGTTAATGATTCCTCAACAATATAATTATTATGCTGGCATTTTGAAGAATTGAAGTTTCATGTTTAAAAAAAGTAAATATTTTTTGGTTATCTTCTTTGTTAATGAATCTTTCCTCATACATTGATTCAACAAAAAATAACATAAAATAATAGAACAAAAAAAATCTCATCAGTATGCAGATATTTCAATTAGGATTGCAAAATTATTTTTAAATAGCTTAAGAGTTTAGTTTAACCATGCAATCATTCACAAACTTCATTCAGTAAAGTAAAAAGTTTGGTAAAAAAAGTTTGGTAAAAAAACCTGTTGTTCTAAGAGAATACGTGGTAGGACTATCCCAGCCCACTTCAATGCTTTCCTGATTAGGGGAATAGTCACCTACTTCTCGAGCCAGAGGTCTTCTAACATTTTTTGGTGTTGATGCACAGTTAGAATCAACGTGCATTTTTGTAAAGGTTGAAATATTGTTTGTTGAAAAGTTGGCAGCCTCTGTATGTCGACTGATGACATTTTCGTTATGATGAGTTTCTAATCAAGTATGTAAAAAAAATTATTTCAATGCACATTAAAGATTAAATTATTTGAATTTATCTTATTTTAATATAATGCACTCCTAAATCAATGTTTATTATATTAAAAATTAAATAACTGTAATTGCCTAATTGCCCTAATTAAAAAAAGAAAAGCTGTTTAAAAATTAAAATAAAATCAACTAGACTTTTTACGACTTTTCACAGTTACTTGTTACCAACACTCTACTTTTTACTCTAGTTTTCTACTACTGAACTAAACAAAACTACCTTTACTTTTTAGTTGCTTTTTAGTTTTACTAACTACAGTACTTCAATTTCACAACTCAACTTTCTTATTTTCTACTCTATTATTAAATTAACTTACCGACTCTGCTGGTAGTTTTTCTTGTAGCTAAACTTCTTTTTTTAGTCATTATGGCGCAAAATTATTTGATTTGACAAAAAAATGTTATTAATTAATAATTATTAGTTATTATAAGAGAATGATTTCTATCGCACTATTTAAATTTAAACAAAAAATTATGTAAACAAAAATTAAATTTCGCGGAGCCAATCAGATTTTAAAAGTAAATTTAAAGGGTTGAGCCATAGATAAAGAAAACAGTTTTCTAAAACTGAGTTGAGCTTTGAGCTCATACATAAAACTGAATTCAAATAGGTTTAAAGCATATGTATAGAATCTGTATATATAGTTTAAAGTTTATATTTAGAAATTTTGCTGTAATCTGCAATCCACCCTTTTATAAATTCTTTTAAGTTTTATAAAAATTAATGTATCGATATAACAAATGTAATCACAATAATTGTGATTTTTTTTTTTTATAGATAAAGTTATAAAGCTGAAAATTTTCATAACATAACATTATTAGTCGGCTCAAACCTAAAGTCTATATGCCCACATCTACTAAATATTTTAAAATGTACAACAAATTACAAAATCATCTTTTTGTTGAAGACTTGAAGTTTTAGGTTGGCATTGATCTATTGTTTTTTCTGTTATATAAATTCACAGAAAATTATCAAATTGTGACAAAAATACTTTCAAGTGTTTAAGTTTAAGTGTTATAGCTCAATTCTGAAAACATTATAAGGTGGCCGTTTGTTGACTTGGATCGATAGGTTGGCTGGTTAATTGATTGAGGTTTGCTGAATCTGATTTATTGATCAGTTCGTTTTTTGATTAGTGAATAGTTCGATCAATTAATGAATGATTAGATTAACTGTTTTAAAACTGTTAAAATAAATGTAAGATTCAAACATAAATTTATAAAATTTTAAATGCTAATTCGTTGCTCAATGAAGGATTAGTATTGAAGTGATTGAAACAGAAAAACGTTAAAATATAAAATGTTGTTCAGTGAAAGAAAAGTAATTGAAATCATTTTCTTCCAACGAAGTGTGTGTGCAATAGGAAAAATATGACAGGATCTGAGATAACGTGTCTGTTTAGCCTCTGTGTTCAGATCAGATACTTCGTTTCATTGTCATTGATATTTTTTTCATTTTTTTTGTTTCAGTAATTAACTTCTCACGAGTGACTTTTGTGTTTTTTTTAATTATTTCGTTCATTTATTTCATTCATCCGAAAGCGCACGAGAAGTCTTGTAACGGCACAAGTGAACAATAACCACTTAACTGATTAGAAGTAGATAACTCATTAACAATCAAATAGAATGTTTGTAATTTTAAATACATTACCTATATATTTGTAATTATTTAACAGCTATTAAGAAACTATAAAACAAAAAGTTTTTCAGTGCATCATTGCAAGTTGTAGCGTTAGAACTTTTTATAAACTAAAAAAAATCATAAAAATGTGGATAGCAATGTTAATTTTGATTTTTGTTCTGCTTTCTCTGATAGTGGGACTGTTGTGGTATGCTGGCTATTGGTACAACCCAGCAATTAAAATAGCAAAAGTTCCAGTAAAATCATTTAAGGGACTTTACAAACTGAACTTGGGACCGTGTGTTCGTTCAATGACGGCTTTCAGAAACATCCAGGATATCCATAAAAACTTCAAAAGCGAAACAACTCAGATAAATCTCAACGGACAACCTGATGATAAAAAACACAAAAATCTGGATTTGTTTGCTATTTATTACGATAATTTAGACCAAGTAAATCAATTTTTACACAATTCCAATAATTTTTTTGATCAAATTTTTCAATTATCAATTACCATGATGCGTTGTAGCACACTCGTGCTTTCCCATTATCATTGAACTTAATTTTAAAAATCATTCTTCACAGTTGGAATGTGAGAAAACTCGCTGGATAGCTGGATGTGTTGTTGAAGAGGACGATGAATTTGTTGAGAAGATGAAAGGCTTGGGTTATAAAGAGTTCCTTTTTATAAATGACGGACGTTGTGTTCTTACAAGCTTCGAATTTTGCAACAAGCTAGTTTACATTTATTTATTCATTTTTGTTACTATAAACTTTTATAGCAAAAATATTATTACGCTAAAATTAAGTTGGCTTGTATGACTCGTTTTTATTTATATTTTTAAAAATTTTGATCAAGTCTTTTTTATATAACGCAAACGTTAGGAGAACTCTAAAAACAAAAATATAATTATTTACAGATTTTCCATAATAAGTGTCATGCTGAAGTCGATTCCTTCCCTAATAAATTACTCTAAGGTAGTTATTTTCTTTGTTTCGACGTGCACTCTTGCTGTTCAGTTTTACAGCTCCTGCGTTGTGTAATTTGATTCAAAAACATGTTGGCAAGTACACAAACTTTTTGGTCTCTCGATCACATATTTTCAGAATAAATTCAATTTATAATTATTAAAAAATTATAGATTTCCATTATTACTACAATATTATCTGTGTTCGATTTGTTTAGCGGAACAAGCTGAATGCCTTTCCACTGGTTGAGTACCAAAGAAATAATGTGGGGTACTACTTCGCACCGCTGGACAGCCAGTACTCCTACTACGTTCCCGAAATCCATCTGACCGAAGAGAGCTTTCAGAAATACGTCAGGTCGTGAATGAATGTTTGACAACGTATTGAGCAGAGCACATAAATATATATATATATGCCATTGTTTATTGATTATTACAATTTTCTGTTCTTGTTAGCAAATTTGTTTAATAAAATTGACGTTATACATATAATTACACGTATTTGTAAATGTTGGTGGCATGTCTGTTAGGCATTTAAATAGTAGATGCAAGTTAACTAATTGGTTTATAAAAAACTATGCTAACCAACCGCTACACATCGTGAAACTTTTAAAAATGTTGTCACAAACAAATGATCATGAAAACATCATGATACGGTTGAACAAGCTTAAACAACACTAGCTTAAACAAATATTTAAAAAAAATTTACTAATAATGGACAATTGATGTAGAAAAGTTCTAGATGAGAAGATCACGCACTCTTTCTTTTAACTTTCATGTACAATTATACTTGCACGCTCAATATACTGTACATGCTTCATTAGTTTAAATCCGTAAAAAAATGGTGCAAATACCTTCTCTATATAATGTTTTTATTAATGAATATGGTGTGATGGTTAAAACCCCTTGGTTCTGCGTTGCAGTGATCGGATTTGAATACAAACACGCGCCTGTCAAACGCAATTCTAGCGATGCGCCGTTGTTATCTCTGCTGAGTGACGCAATAGGAGAACATAACCCTCACAATTAAGTTGGATTCAGCACTCGCGAGATGAGCATCAAAAAATAATTCAATCTCATCCAATTTAACCGCGGTTTCAAATATATATATAATAACAAGATGACTCTGTTGTATTGTTGATGTTGTGAAGTAGGCTGATTGTAATTTGCACGCAGTACAAATAAGCTCGTCATATCTATAAACGACAATTAATTCATTACTCTACTTTTACACTACTACTGCTACTACACTACTACTACTACTGCTGCTGCTGCTGTTTCTGCAGCTGTGGTTATTAGCACTACCGTCATCGTACTAATACAACTACTGCTGTTGCTACTACTACTGCCTGCCCTTGCTAACTCTACAATAATTGAGTAATTTTATTGAAGCTATTACAACTGCTTCTATAAATAGTACTACTACAGCCATCATACTTCGGTAACATACAATCAGTTTTACTAGCATTACTGCATACACGCACGCAGTGGTTTGTACTATACTGTACTACTACTACTACACCCCATCAGCTACATAGTTTACTCTCCACTATGCATCCACGAAGTTGTTGTTAACAGAGCATCGAATACACATACAAAACACGAGAAAATAACCTGAATTGTAAACCAGGCAGCCACACATTCGCTACTACACTGTATATATATATATATATATATATATATATATATATACACATACAGGCGCATAAACATGCGTCCAATTCATATAGTTTGTATACGTAAATATCAAACTATGTGAATATAAAAAATATATATAGAATGATGTATTTATAGTTTTTACTGAATATATAATGCAATCGTATATATATACATATATATATACATATTATGTATATATTTTATTTGGTACTATGTATCAATAAAACGTATATATGTATATTTATATATGTATAGAAACGTTAGCTAATCGTGTGTTCGTGCGTTGCTGCAGTAGTTGCTGCCGAGCTATCTACCACAGCCGCCATTGAAGTTCTCACAGTTGCGTTCCTTTGTTTTGTCGATCTAAAATTCATTTTAAGCAATTTTATTTCTATTTTCCGCATCGGATAAAGAGCGATTTATAAATTAATATTTCTTAAGTCTCAATGTTTACTGATAGTTCTTTGCTCCTTATTTATCGCTGCGTCGAAAGTTAATTTATTTATTTTTCGCTTGTAAATTTATTTATGTATGTATTTATAAATTATGTAGATTTGTTATTTAAATGTTTAATTTATTCCTGGTTTCATCTGGTTATTACTCCCGTTTAATCGTTTGACCCATTTTGATCATTTTCATCCATTAGATTAGTGGTTAGGATGATAAATAAATGAATGTTCTTTCTCCTCATTGATTTGCATTTGTTGAAATGATTGAAAAAAATCCGAAACCCAACTGGACGGTTGATTGTTAAACCGTTGAACGTTTATTATTGCCGTATTTTAGGAAAACACAAACACCACAACACCAGCAAAATTAATTTAAAAAGAAGTCTTCACTCAATTCAACTGACGGCCCCCTTAGTAACAGTAGCATTGATTATATTTTACCGAGGAGTTAGTAATTTTTATCAAAACAAAATTTCTTTGCAATAAAATTTTTAATCTTTTTTGTATTTTAATTTATTTATATATATTTATTTTATATGCATAAACTGAGTTTATTAAACTCTAATCTAACTAAACCATTAACAATCAGTTTGATCTTCAATGAATCATAATTATAATTAGATTTTATTAAATTCAGTTTTTATTAACTAAAAAAGTAGAAAGTTCAATGGTTAAAATTGAATAACATGTTTGATCAAATATTAATGTTAAATTAATTAAACATTAACATTATTAAAAGTTTTATTGAATCATAAAATTGTTATATCCCGTATAACTGTTCAGTTTAATTTAAATATTTGTTTTTTTTTCATTAGGACAAGTGAATATCTGACAAAATGATGATGGCAAACAGACTGAGAATGGACAGTCTGCTCCAAACAATCGAGTCATCATTTTCTCCGAACGACTTCATCGAGGAGATTCAAGCCAGACCTGCAATATGGAATCATGCAGACCCACTGTACAACAACCAAGCAAGCAAAAGAGCTTCGTGGGACACGCTCATCAAAAAGTACCATCCAGAATTCGATGAGAGGCCCGGTGCTGAGCAAACCCTCATAGGTTAGTTTGCCGGCGATATGTTCGTTGTAATCTGTTTAAATATATCTAATAATTAACCAACCTAAGAGTGGGCATTTTGTGGAATAATGTTTGCATAAACTGCAGGAGTGTGTGAAAATTATTTTGCATAAAATTTAGTAATTTTCCAATTTAATTGTTTCAAAGGAAAAGAGAATTTCGAATGAATTTAATTTGATAATTTGCTCTTTTTATAATTGTGTAATTGTTCATATTATATAGTTATAACTTTTTATTTTTGTTTTTTAGGCTGAATGATATATTTCATGAATGCATGAAGGTGTGTGAAACTAACCACAGATTAAAATTATGTAGGATATTTTACTAGTTTTTGAGAAATCTTATCTGCAGCATTAAAATAATTTGCTAAAATAAGTCATCTGATTAATTTTTAACGTTTTATCTATAGTATAATAGCCTACAAAACTATAAATGAGTCAATAATTCTAATTAATCACATCTGATAAAATCTTTCCATTACATTTCGATTGTTGTTTTTGATTGTTATTTAATTATTTGGTGATAAAACTTGCATTTTCACTCATTTATTACACTACAACAACTGCAAGATTTGTTATGCTAATTTTTTTACAACATTGCCATTCAATGTGACATTGTTTTCAGTAAAATCTCAATTAACATCAATTAATGAACTTCTTATAAACTTTCAGCTTCCCACTACAGAAGAAAATGGAAAAGTTTCAGAGACAGTTTTGCTCGTGAGTTGGCGAAAATAAAAAATGCTAGCAAACCTCGCAAGACGAAATACATATACTTCAACAAGCTCAGCTTCTTGTTGACTGTGAAGGGTGTTCCTTCCAGTAACATTGATGATGTTGAGTCCTATTTGAACGACGCACAACCTGAACAGTTTGAGAACGATGACAACAATGCAAACAACAACAACAACAGCAGCAATATAAACAGCAGCAACAACGATGGGCCCGATTTTTCAATTTTTGAGATTCAGCCGTCAGAACTTTCTAGTAGCATGTTCAAGAACAGCCTGCCATTGAACCATCAGTCCATCAAGAGGGAATCTCCATTTGAATTCTCAATGAACAACCAGGATGAGGATTTCAACAATGGAAACAGTCGGAAACGAATCAAAATTGAATCTGATTGCTGGAACAACAACAACAACAACAGCAGTAGCAACAGTCATAATGCAGTCAACAATGAATGTGATGATGAAGACAAACTCTTTTTGTTATCTCTGCTGTCGGAGTTGAAGAGAGTTCCTCTTTCCATCAAACTGGATGTGAAATGCGATCTTCTGAACGTTTTCAAGAACGCTCGCCTGCATTACATGCCTCTATCCAACGATGCCAACAACAACGGCAACAACAGCATGCAGAACAACAACCTCGGCGATAACGAGATGGACGAAGATGAAAACAATATCGATGACTCTCCAGTCATGTATTCCAACAACTCCAACTACTGCAATGCTAATCATATTAATAAGAACAGTTCATCAAAAAATGGCAACGACAACAACAATGATGACGACAACAACGACAACAGTAGCACGTGTAACAACAATAATAACAATGACAATATCTAACCTTACTACACCTCTCCTTACTTTATTATTCTTCATCAACACACAACTGTTTCCAATGTCGTTTTCAAAAGTGCCTTAATTCTCCATTTTTTTCAAATAAGTAACTTTAGAGATGCATTTGTGTGAGTCAGCAGAGTTTTCTTGTAATAATTCATAGTTTTCACTTCCATGGTTCTTAAGTTTCTGTTGGATTTTTTTTGGTATTTCAATTTTCTGTTGTTTTTTAAATTTTTATTTCAATGTAACTGGTATTATGTTTATTATTTTTTGTGTGCATGTGTGGATACATCCATGTGTGCATGTGTGATTGCATCCATGTGTGCATGTGTGGTCGAACCCATGTGTGCATGTGTAGATGCATCCATGATTGTACGACTTGTAAGCTGTATTGCATTGTCAATGGCTCGTACGATTTCTATTTAATTTAACATTTGAAGTCAAGAAAGAGATATGATTTTATTTTGGTTGCTGAAAATAACAGAGAAACGTTAAACAAAAAAATAAAGATTTTGTACAAATGCAAATGTTTGATCATTATTTTTAATAAATTAAAAAATTTCCAAAACATGCATTATTTATTGTGTTTGATGGAAAGATGTGTCGACATGAGTTTGTGTGCTCGAGAGGTAGGTGCAGCCATTGTGAACGTGCGCTGTGTGCTAATCTGCACTTGCTTGCTTGCTAGGTCATGTTTGAACAATCCTCTTTTTGAACTGAGTGAGACTAACGAAAAATAAATTTCATGTAAAATAAATAAAAACTAATGTAATCGGTTTTTGCTGTTACATAATATGATGATGATTGTAGTAACGTGCCGTGGTTGTCTGGTGTCAAATTGATGTAACTTGATAGTAACGAATGCTTGTCATGTTACCGTCTCGATGTTGACTGGCATGGATGTCGATGTCTTGATGATGTTGTTTGGAAGGGTGATGATGGGAAAAATGAGGCAGATTACACGGAAGATGCAGTAGGTGCTGGTTGCTGCTGTTGCTGCAGGTGGCTGGCTCGCTGTGTCCGTCTCTCAACATTTTCGTCACGTCACATGTCGAGTAGAATAATTTCTTTGGGTCTGACATTTGCATCATAATTTCTCACTCATGTTAAGAAGAACGATACATTTATTTAGAGCAAAACATAATAACCAGCTTGGTCATCGCGTGAATGAATGAACGATTGGTGTGAATTGATGAGTGAATTCGTAAACTGACCACATGTGGCTAACAACGTGAAGTAGATATCTGCCAGTTTGACTTGTTCATTTGATTGTGAATATTTCAATGTACTCTCATCTGCTGTGTTGTTAATCACGTTGAATCCTGTCATACGAAATTAACGTTTAATTGGTGCTATGCTAAATATAACTGCTCGTAACCATTATCACAAAATATTTTAAATACCAGATCTTACAAAAACAGCTCGGCTATTTTTGGAGTATTTCGTTAATCTCTGTACTTATTTTACTTAAAACTATGTCATCTACTGATTTGAGCTAGAAAAGAATGATATTATTCATTTTAACGGACAGAAGATCATTTTGTTAAAAAGTAAATAATGAAATGCACACAAATAATGAAGAACTAATAACACAAAAAACCACATAACTATCAAAACCTGTCATTTGGATAATGATGACAAAGCTTTTGATAGTTGTGAATCTCGTGTGCATCTTAAACGACCAATCCGATGTTTCATTCATCAAGACACTTTCAATCTATCAATATTTGGTGGGTCTTGACTAAAGTTTAAGATACTTTTAAAATAATACATATCTTTATTTTGCCTCTGTAGAGATTGTTATACGTTTCATATAATGGATACTTAGTAACAATACAACATTCATTTTAAAATCATAAGACCTAACATTGATTTATATTGATTATATATATATAATTTGAATGCAAAATTGTCAAAACCATAAAAATAACTCTTGTCATCAAGTTTACAAAAATTTGACTGTTATTATTTCAATTATGTAACTTATATAAGGATTGTAAATACCAAAAGTTATAACACAGAAATACTTTTTACAAATGCAAATGATCGTCGTACTAATGTCAGGAGCAGTCGGAGTGCCTCATCCAGATGCAAGAGATGCTTTAGATGTATGAAGAACTTCGAAGGCATATCTGGCATATGAAAATGTTTAAAAAATATGAACTTTCAAATTTTATTTTATTAAAATTTAATATAATAATAACTAACATATAATAAATTAAAGTGAAATAATAATAATATAATAAAATAATTCGTTCAATTTTAATCCATCAAAATTATTTTTAATTCTGTATTTTATTCTACAGACCCGTCATACACAGAACGGTAGAACTGCTTTTTAAGGCATTCTACAATTCATACATACTTAGTTTTATATTTAATTGTATATTTACTTCCAAATTAGCAATTTATGATTTCATTTACGACAAACGACAAAAGGTCTAGTTAGTTATGTGTTGAATGGCTGTGTGTTTAATAAAAAACATGTAACCAACCGGGCAGACGTTTTAGTGTACTAACAAATATTCTCATCAGGTTATTCTTGTCTTTTCTTGGGAAAATTATTAACCTCTCAATTTTTTTACCTTCTGAAAAATTATTATTATTGTTATTATTATCATTGTTATTATTATTATTGCTATTATATTCTTAATTTTTAATTTTATTAGTAATATATGTGGTAGTAACAGTAGTAGCAGCAGTAGCTGCAATAGTAGTAGTTGTAGTAGCAGAAGTAGTAGTTGTAGTGATGGCTGTAAAAGTAGTAGTAGTAGTAATAGTATAGAAGTAGAAGTAATGCTAGTAGTAGTGGTAGTGGTGGTAGTAGTGATATTTCAATTCATGATTAAACTCTAAAATCATGTCAATTATTTTTCTTAAATTGCTTGACTTCTTGCTTAATATTTTTTCATCACAATTTGTCTTTAAAAGCACCCTCGGTTAAAGATTTCAAAGAAACGACGGGCTTTTTGGAATTTATAATTTTGAAAATGTAATAATGCAATAAAATGATTATATACCGTTATAACCATCATTATTTGTTGGAGTGGCTCGCATGGTGAACCCAAGTGTCACCATTACCATCATCGCCCCAATCAAGTTTCTTTGGGACGTATCTACGTTTGATTTCTTAATCTTATTATTATTGTCGTTTGTGACATTTATATTACTGTTGTTGTTGTTGTTGTTGTTGTTGTTGATGTCACATTTAATGGTCACATTCTTTTTGCCAGTTTTTTTCATCCTATTGATAAAACTTTCTTGAGTAATGTACATATCTTTGTAGTTGTTCCTTCTACTACCATTGCTGCAGCTGCTGTTGTAGCTGTTGTTGTTGATAGTATTGTTGTTGTCATTGTTATTGTGATCGTTGACGCACTGCATTTTCCACAAACTCTTCTCGACCTATTTGATCACGTGAATGTAAGTCTTTACAATGTACGCACATTATTAAGCCAACATCTTTTCCATACAAAATAAACTTGATAATTAGTGGACCAGATTACAGACCTATAAAACTGTAAAAAATTTTAACCCAAATCTTACAGCCATTCCCCCATGTTATTGTTCACCGGCTTATTGAAAACAAGCGGCGGCCTTGGACGAACAGCCGCTCAACATGAATAACAACAATCAAACAAACAACATCAAATCATAGCAACCAGATTAGCAACAAATTACAAAGACAAACAGCCCAACGAACAACAATACAAACAAACAGCACCACTAACAACAAACTGATGTTTGTGTTGTTCACCAGCAACGAACTTCACTAACAACAGACAACAACTCCACCGACAACAAGACACCGAAAACAAACAACATCAACATCAATAGCATTCAACACAACAACCAACCAGATGTAACAGAATTTTCCATGATTTTTTTCCAGAAGCGGAAAAGTTGTTGAGTAGATATTTCACACCGCATGAAAATATTTTCATCATCTCATCATCAGACAATGCACAAGCTGTTATGTCATTGTTGCTGTTATTATTTATATTATTATTATTATTTATATTATTATTATTATTATCTGTATTGTAATTGTTCCCACCGTTATTAACATTGGAATTATAACTGTTGTCATTGCCGTTGTTATTCATAATAATATTGCAAAATTTGTGACCCTCAACATTTCCACAATTATATATTGTAGCAGTGTTGTTATGTGTCAACATCTGGTTGATGGCGTTACTTAATTGGTTGTCGGTGTTATCTAATTGGTTGATGGTGATATTTGATTGGTTGTTGGTGTTGCTTAATTGGTTGATGGTATTAATTGATTGGTTGTTGGTGTTGCTTAATTGGTTGACTGTGTCAATTGATTGGTTGTTGCTTAATTGATTGATTGTGTCATTTAATTGGTTGGTGTTGCTTAATTGGTCGATGATGTTATTTAATTGATTGTTGTTTGTCGGTCCAATTAAAATATCGTACAACTTCAGTTTGAACTGAACATAATCGTTAAAGTCCTTCAACATTGACGGTAGCGATGGTGGAGATAATGAGGTTAAGGTGGCATCATTCGATGGCGATTGGAATGATGACAGAGATGATAAAATTTTTTTAATTTTTAGCACGCATTCGACAGCCCAAGGCAGCTGAGCGTGCATTTCGTAGCATTCCGACATCATCTTGTAGCCCAGCATTTCATCTGCAATCATACACTCATCAACATTATTATTATTATTATTATTACTACTACTACTACTACAACTACCACTACTACTATAATTAGTAGTAATACTATCTGCAGTAGTAGTATTGTTATTGTAGTTATTACTAGCGTTGTTTTTTTTATTTTCATTCTTGTTGTTGTTGTTAATGTTTTGGTTGCCATGAGTTGCGGCAATATTATTTTTATTGTTATTAGAACAGCATTTGAATTCATTGGAATGATTGCTGCAATAACTTGAGTCGCCGGCATCATCGTAGCAGCAAGAACTTTGAACGCACTGCAATTGCGACACGTGGGCGTAGACAAGGAAGGATGCGATAGCCTCATGTAGTCTAGCGAGCCACATGCAACACGTTCCCATGTTGAGTGCACACCTCTGAAAGCACCTGACGTTGTACTGCATGAGTAGTCGTGTGGTCGTCCTGTTCTTCAGGATGCAGTACAGATGGTTGCGAGCCTCTGCCAGCTGACCCAACATCATGTAACAATCCGATATGTTCAGCAATAGGATTGCCTCTAAGATCCGTGTTTCGGTGCTTTTTGGTGAGCTGATCGGTGATGGATTGTTGTTGACATGGTCGGAATTGTTGTTACTATTACTGTTGCTTTCACCGATGTTGTTATTGTCGAGGAGCTTATCACTAACTTCAGTTTGACTTAAGTTCTCCACGCTGCTTACTAATTTAACTTCACCACCATCAAAATTAACATCTTTGTTGTTTGCCTGAACCAACCTTAAACATTGTTCAAAGAATTGCAGAGCCTGCATATAACATTGCTGTCTCAATTTAATATTGCCCAAATACTGCAGACATCTGAGTGAATGTTAAATTTGCCTTCAAAATAAAGATTTATTCAACTGCATTACAAATGAAAACAAATATAAAATTGTTTTACCTAATTTCTCTTTTTAATCTTTTCAAATTTTGACACAAAGGCAGAGCCATGCTGTAGTAGTTGAAGGCTTCGTTATACCTCTCAAGTTTGTAGTTGACATGTGCCAAGTTGTCAAGAACGTGGAGTCTAGTATAAGTGAGGTTGTGTGCATTCTCGATTTGCTGCTTATTTTGTGGTTGATACTGTTGCAATTGTTGTGGTTGTTGAAATTGTTGTAGCCAGTCAACTGAACTGAGAAACAGCTCAAAAATTTCAACAGCTTCTTGAAGATTTCCGGCAATAAGTTTAGAACGAGCTAACTTATCAAGCCGTATTAAATCAGTTAATTTAGCTTCGTACATGTAAGAAGTACAATGTTTACCAGATGTTGATGCACCGGAGTATGATGCAAGGTTGGCATACATTTTAAAGTATTTCAAACATGAGTCCATCTGATCAAGTTGACTATACAGATGCGATAGGGACCTTAAACAAACAGCCTCACAGTTTTCGAGATTTGAAGATCTGTATATTTGCAAAGCCCTTTTGTATGCCTGAATTAATGTAAATGTTCCAAATATTGGTTCTCTTAATTTAAACTCTAATAAATTGAAGTGAAAAGTAGAAATAGTTCAACTGTTTGTTGCATAAGTGATAAAAAATGTCCAAAACTCAAAAAAGATATTCGTTGTATATTTAAGGTTATAGTTGAAAAGCGTGACGGCAACAACTGAACAAAAACAAGCACTGCACGCAATGAGTGCAAACAAACAAATAAGTTAACTCATTTAAAAACGCAGAACCTCAAGTGTAACATCATAACATTTCAACTTCTCAAAATAACATCCAATGTGGAAATAAAGTCTTCCTCTGAATGCAACAAGACTTTGAGGGAAGTTCTTAGTAGGTGTGGGGGCATCATCATTATTACGTGCTGCTTTTCCACCCACCTCATAAATTGTTGCGTCTATATCGTGATCAACCAGTGCAAGTGTTCTCTCATACAACTTTGTAGCTGATTTGAAATTATTTGCTTTTTCGAACAACATTCCTAAATTGAAGCAGGCTCTTGCTTCAGCAGAGTCATCACAACACTTCAGCGCTTGGTTCAATTGTTTTTCAAAGTACAAGTTGGCTTTCTTCAATTCATTTGTAGCAAGGTAGACGTGACCCAGCATAGAGTGGGTCGTCATTTGGAGGTAGGGGTCGTTGTGAAAGTGGTTATTGTTCAGGTGGAGAATGTTGTTGAGGCATTCAATTGATTTGTTGTAGCTACCAGTGGCCAGGTGCACGCAGGCCATGTTCTTGTATGCTTCAACCTCTTCTCTCTAGTTAAATTAATTGCATTCGAATATTTATGATCAAGGTTAATTATGTTTATATTACAAATTGTGAATATCTTCAAATATGAAAAAATAGAGTAAATTTGTTTCGAATATTATTTTGACGAACGAGAAACTTTTGAACGTTACATCTGATTTAGACTAGTAGCCAAACAGATGAGAAGAATTAAAGTTTGCAAATAAACAATATGAACAAACACATAAAAGCAAAAAAATGAATTAACAGTTAAAAGCATACTCTATTATTCAACAATTCTGATAATCTCAAATGTTCTTCCGAAACTTTCAATGAAGAATCGAAATGAGCGAGGACCAGCTGCAGAACACTCAAGTCATTCATGACAGCAAGTTGTAGCAGATCATCATTCAACTTTGCCGACAGGTGCAGACATCTTTGCAATATCCTGACCGCTAGTTTGTACATACCGATCATCGCATGGAGGTAAGCTACTTCCTTCAGCACCTGCATTGAGCAAACAAATGAATCCATCATACAGGTGTGCATCACTGTTACTAAGTATCTACGCGCTTTTAATCAAAGGTGTTATCATTTTTGCTATCAAAAGTTATTAAAATTTCAATGAAAAGGAGTTAGCAATTAATAATTAGTCTCTGTGAACAGATGACTTTTTCAATCATCCATTGAACAGATGGTTCAATGAATCCATTGAACAGATGATTCAATGTATCCATGGTAGTGCATCAAATGTCAGCAGAACCAGACAGCTTTCAGTTACATCATGCATATTTATTTATTTTAGTACCTATTATAACCGTAAATAGAACAATTTTAATACGTATCGACGGATTAAATTAAATTTTAAATTGGAAAATTTGTTGTTTCCCGCTAACCATTATGATTGGTGGAAGATTTTTTAACTTTAAAGCCACTGTCAGTTGATGTCGTCTGTACATGAGTGATCTCCTGAACTCACCTTTGAAATAATACGCATTGGCCAAATTGCTGTAACATCTGAACAAACTTCCCGGG
Organism: Helobdella robusta; assembly: GCF_000326865.2. Taxonomy (NCBI): domain Eukaryota; kingdom Metazoa; phylum Annelida; class Clitellata; order Rhynchobdellida; family Glossiphoniidae; genus Helobdella; species Helobdella robusta. Next base: position 3,136,527 of record NW_008705254.1, read on the forward strand.
CATGCTGTTAGTTGTTTGGACGAGAATTTGTTCAGTGAGTTTAAGATTATTATTGAGTTGACGTTTATAGCCTTTTCTGAACGTTATAAACATGAAGATTCTTACTAAATTAAAAACTAGATATATTATTATGAATAATTTTTACAAACCCATAACTGTAGCAATGAACAAATCTTGCTTCATGTAAGACACAGCCATCGAAGCATCGTTAACTTTCCAGTAGAGTTCACTAAGGTATGAATAAGCAAGAGATTGAAGTTTCAAATCCAATTCATTTGAACGTGAGAATCTTAACGCACATTCAAAACAGCTAATTGACTTTTTGTAATTTGCTTTGCTGTAGTACAACTTTCCATATTGTAGGCATAATTTTGAAATATTAGCAGATTCGTGAATAGAATCTTGCATTATGTATGAGTATAAAGTCTGAGATTTTTAAAAAATGTTTTAGTCTCAGATATCAACACATAATAGATAACATATATAAAGTGTATATAAAATGTTAAAACAAATAATAAAATAATAAAGAATAATAATACATAAATAAGTAATAAAAAATAATAAAAATATATCACCACATACAAACGCACACAAGTGCAGCACGACATATAAACACCTTTAATAAGCACACACCTTTAGTTTATTGTCATAGATACTGATTTGCAGCAAAGAACCGAGAAGTCTTGCGATGGATGGTTATTTTTGATCATCACCGTTTACATGCACGTATACATGTTTTATGCATATTTATATAATTTAAATATTATCAGTTAATGATTATTAATAATAATAGTTTGAAATAACAGGGTGATAGTGAATATTTTTTTACGATAAGTACAAAGTTTACCAGAGAAAGTGTGAATAGAAACAAAACGTTGGAAATAATAAGTGCTTGAAAAGTAGCACCAAGGATTTAAAAGAAATTAACATGATCGTTACTGCTCATCGGATCATTAGAGGAAGTTTGTAAAAGTGGTGACTCATCTATTTAAACAAATTGAAATAATGGTGACAGGTTCGGGAAATGTTAGTAACTGAAAGCGTTAAAAGAATCTTTCCGCTAAATCCCAACTTTTTTTAATGGTGTCATAGACGCACACAACGTCGCATTGAGAACATGGTAGTTAGCTAAAATTTAAAATCCCATGTTCTGAACACTATGAGTAACATGCAGACGCAAAAGTTCTTAATTCAATTGAATAAAGTAAACAGTTAACGTTAGTTTCAAAATTAAATAACTTATTTCTAAGTTCACGAAGTTATTAATAAAACTTAACCATGTTTATAATATATATGATGGACTTAATTAAAACTATATGTTAAGCGCGACACTCGAAAGACGACATCAAGTAACCTAACAGCGAGCGGTCTAGACAAATTTGAAATATTTGACTAACGGGAGGTGAGAAATTTTCCGAAAAAGTTGACGACCGGGGGAATTCTCCAAAAAATACCCAAAACTTGGTGACCGAACCGCAAACTTGTTTCGAAAATTTTTTTGCTAACGGAGTGGTCAACTTTTTAGTCGACGGGCTTAAATGTTAGAACAACGACTTTTACCATCTTTCAACACAAATAACGCTTACAGCTAGATCCGCCACTGGCCCCGAACGTTTCCGAGCTTGCGATAACGAAAGTAATCGTGCATACGTACATATCCAGAACAAACACAACAAAGAAATTTTACAAGCAGGTAATTTTCAAATTTTTCCTACAATACATAAAAATGTATTCATAATTAATATCCAACAAGTTAATAAGTTCAAAAATGTCTGGTTGGCATAGATTAAAAGGTGACTTTGACGTGGAACTTTTTGAATGCCCTCGAGATACGCCAAGCATTTGCGTCTTCGTATTTGTTGTAGAGAGGTTCAATCTTCTGACTCTTTTTAGTCTTGCTAAGTTTCGTTGGGTCACTGAATTTGAAGAATTTCGGAGCGAATTCCACGAGCCACTTTGGATCAATTGCAGTCACCTGCCGCATGTATTCCCGAGTTGTCAGGACAAGTTCGTGATAAACAACCCTGGTAGTTTTAAATGACATATATAAGTAACATAAAATATTATGTTGTTTAACATTTGGAGTCAATATTTCATTTACAACTTTGCAAATAACCGATATGTCAAAAACTACATAAAATATTGAGGAAATCATAATTAAACAAATGAAAAAATTATGAAATAATAATAAAATGAACAAACCAATCGGGCTGCCTATTGAATATAGAACTTGACGGATGGATGTAGACAAGTTGTGAGTCAACAAGAGTCCTGTAGCCTTCCTGTGGATCCTTCTTGGCTGCATTGCTGAAGAAGCCACTGAGGATGGCCTTCTGAACACGAGCCGTGTTCTTTCCACAAGACACCACATCCAACTGATGCCTGAAATTATGATTTCAAATTATCAATTTCAAATTTAAGTTTACAAATACATAATTCACAAAGTATAACGAACATGTTAAAAAAACAACAAACAACAACACACGTTTAGACGACATTTTCCCCGAGATCGGGGGTTGCCGTTTGGCTACCTATGATGAAACCGAAATACCCCTCGACGCCATTCACATCTGTCACTCGTCTCAGTATGACGCAACCCCGCTTTCACCCTGTCCTTCTCCACCTGCTATCTCCATCCCAATCGCGGACTAACCCTACCACTCCTTCAACCTCGAACTCCAACGCTCACCTAATCCCGACCCTTTCATCCCTTCTCAACACATGTCCATACCACCGCAATCTCGATCTCCTTATCAATGTCACAATGTCCTCATTCAGTCCCATCATTGACATCAGCTCTGTACTACTCCTCCTATCCTTCACTTTAACCCCACACATCATCCTCACCATAGCTCTTTCAGCCCTCTGCAGTACACTTTCCTCCTCCCTCCTCAACACCCAAGTTTCACCACCATATACCATCGCGGCTCTCACACATGCTTTATATACCCTCCCTTTCATCATCACTGACCATTTCTTTCCACACAATACCCCACCCAGTTCCCTAAATTTCATCCATCCTACACGAACTCTAGCCGTAACTGCGCTCAAACATCCTCCATCCGCGTTCAGCTTATCCCCTAAGTAAACAAAGCTTTCCACTCTTTCAATACCACCACTCAACCCCGTCCTTGCGTCCGTCCTATTAATCACACCATGAACACATTTCTTACATTTGAACGTGCCTTCCACCTTTTTCAGTGCCACCCTCACACCACTACATCTCTTATGCACTCATTTCTGACATGTTAAAACACTGATTTGTAAAACATTTGTAATTTCTTCAGACAAAATAAAACACTAAGTCAATAAGTCGTGTCATCTGAACTAATTTAAAAAAATTCTCAGCCAATCAATAAAAATTAGCCAATGACTGACCTGTCCATGATACCCAACATTTGCTTTCTGACATCTTGCGCTCTCTTCAGAGTTTTCACTTGCACAAAATTCTCATAGCACCAAGCACTTGAGAACTTGTTGTTCCTCCATGAATTGTACACAGCTAACAAGGTCATGTGATCACCTTCCGGCTGATGGAACTTGGCTTTCTTCTGATCTGCAAGACCTTGCTTGTCCTAAATTAATTTAATGAAAGACTAGGGTAATAGTTGATAAATAATGATTTGCATTTATTTCAAAATTCACTACAAAAAGTGTGAATAGGATTGGTAAAATCACTATTGAAAATTAACCTTAGGTCTGTAGAATACATTCTGCACAGACAGCATGGAGACTATTGTCAGCACTTCGTCACTGCATCCCAGATGAACGGACATGATCAACATCTTGGACTGTTGAGGATCCAATGGAAACTCTGCCATCTGGTATAAATAAAATTTAAAATGTTGGTAGAATGATTTCATCCGTATTAACAAGAAACAATTACGAAGAACTTGTTTTGTTTGTGACGGTAAGGGAAATGATATGGTAATATGAAATAACACATTTTCATGCAATGAATTTTGAAGCATTTTAAAATTTAAAATAAATCTTGCATAAAAATGTATCAATAATCACCCTTCTCCCCAGTCGAGTAAGTAAGCCCTCATCATCGAGTGCACTCAGGGCATGGAGTTGTTCCATGGCAGATATGAGTGTCTGCATCGGTGGGGCATCCATGAAGTCGAAGCCGAGCAAATCGTTGACACCCAGTGCCTTCAATGAAAGTACGGTGCTTGCCAAGTTGGTGCGTTGAATTTCAGGGACATTGGTTGGCATCATCTCATCTCTGTAGGCCCGCTCAGTGTAGAGACGATAACACTTGCCTGGACCCGTTCGACCAGCTCTGCCAGCCCGCTGTTTTGCTTGTGCCTGTGTGGCCATTTAGATAGTTTTAAATGTATGATTTGGTATTTTGTATTTTCAAGAAAATTCCTAACCAAAATAACCATCTATGCAACATGATTGAGTCATTTGAGTAGGATTAAAATAACCCCAATCATAGAATTTAATTACAATAACAGTCATCTACAGAGAAAAATTATAGCACCTTTAATTTCGGTGGCAGAACACAGATAGATTTAGAAATAAATTAAAAATGAATCAACGCTCAAACCTGCGATATGGGAGTAACAATCAGCTGATCGACTCCTGTTTTTGAATTGTAGACCTTCTGTTTGACAAATCCAGGATCGACAACGTAGAAGATACCATCTATAGTCAATGATGTCTCGGCGATGTTTGTTGCTATTATCACCTGGATTGATTTGTTGTAATGAACAGGTGCAAATTAGTTATAGTGACAAAATTTCCTATTTAAAAAGTCATCATTAAAAATTAAATTTAAATCAATTTATCACCCAAAAGCAATGAGGATGACTATGGCGATAATAAAACTGAACAAAACAATTAAGAGAATAATTATATCCCGAAAATTTTGCTGTTAAGTTAAATAATGATGAAAACTATGATGATATGACTGAATAAAGCATTTAAAAACAAATTTAAATTCGTAAAAAACGTATTACAAACCTTTCTGGAGCCAGGAGGAGGAGGTTCAAATATCTTGGTTTGCTGCTCACTGGGCAGAGCAGAATAGACGGGAAGAATAATAAGGTTAGGTACTTCAGGTCCCAATGCCTTCATTCGCTCATACAGGATCTCACCAGCTGAATCAATCTCTTCCTGACCAGTCAAAAAGAGCAAGATATCGCCTGATTGACGTCAAATATTGTATAAAATTATTACCAAATCAATGGTTGGTTTTGTTGTATTTATAAAATTCAAATTACCAAGCTAGTTTTATACTATAATGATATTTTCTAAGAACTTTAATGAAAAGATTATTGTTATTCTAGAGTAAAAAACACTACTTCCCACGTACATCCTACCCTACTCATATAAACAAAAGGAATTAAATGACGCCACACCCAACTAACCAGGTGGCTCAGTCAGATGTATCTGCATGACAGTGATGAGTGCCGCGTCGAGATAATCAGTTTCTGCTTCCTTTGTGTAGAGTATTTCCACAGGGAACGTCCTGCCGGGAATTGTGAAGATAGGAGCTTCAAAGAAGTACTGTGAGAACTTCACGGAATCCAACGTTGCCGAGGTCACTATCAGCTTCAACTCAGGTCTCCTTTTTACTGCCTGCACATTGTTTTAAAAATCATTTTACAACGATTAGTTGAAATTAAAATAAATCAACATCTGTTAATAATATAAAAATGTAATAAATGTATTTCAATACTCTACCACAAAGAGCATGTATGTTTTCTGCTCCATTTTCTTCAAATATTAAAGTGATTTAATTTAGTAGTTCTCTGAAATAGTAATTACAACAATGCAAATACAAGAAGCAAAAGAGAAGTATCCAACTTTTTTGAGGAGCCCAAAGAGTACGTCAGTATGTATGGTTCTCTCGTGGGCCTCATCCAACATGATGACTGAATACTGAGTGAGATCAGGATCTATGAGACATTCTCTCAGCATCATTCCATCCGTCATGTACTTTATCATCGTTTCGGAACTTGTTACATCTTCAAAACGTATTGTGTAGCCGACCTATGCGATTAATGAATTTACTCATTACAATAATTGTTCTAAATCAGAAATAAAAGAAACTAAAACAACTACTAAAAATACTTTATATAGCAGTACAACTAAAATTACAATTTATAAAAAAATAAATAAATCAAACATATGATAAACAAATTGATTTGATCAACAAACCTCTTGTCCCAGCAGACAACCAAACTCCTCGGACACTCTCTTGGCAACTGACATGGCAGCCACTCTTCTAGGTTGGGTACATCCAATCTTGCCCTTCACTGTGTAGCCGGCCTCCGCCAAGTACTGCGTGATCTGAGTCGTCTTGCCTGAGCCTGTCTCACCAATCACTATCAGTATCTGATTGTCTGCTATAGCCTGTTAGGAGAAAAATTAAATGTGTATTAAAAAAAAACTTCAATAAAAAAAAATTAAAAAAAAGTTATTCTAATAAAGTTTAAATAAATTTGAGTAAAAAATTTATCTGAAATTTGTAAACTAAATCTAAAAATGAACACTCACCATATTCAGTGCATCTTTCAGTTTATATATAGGCAAACTTTGCCTCTGTTCCAAAATGGATTTCTTTTCTTTCTTGCCAAAGGAGGCCTTCGTTCCTCCCATTATGTTCCTCTTCCATTCAGGCATCTCCATAGAGACGCCCTGACCTCGCAAGCTTGCAGCCAGTTGTCTGCCACCATCTATTTAAATTTCAGTGAATTTCAAACATTTTAAAACATTGCAACGACGAAAATTCCAAAATGAACAAAAATCTATGAAGCTGAAAGCAATCATCAAACAATATATTGTACATGAGGATACAATAACATAAAAACATCACATGCAAGCATGCAGAATCGTGCACAGAAATGGAACAATGAACAACCTTCTGGAAGAGGGTCAATCCAATTTTTATTAAGTCCCATGGGAACGGATGCTTGTTCCTCCTCTCGCTGCTGCTGTTTCAGTTCCCTACGTTCCTTCTGCAGAGCACTTTGCATCATTGCAGCTTGTGCCAATGATCCGTCAGGATTCTGTTTTTGTTTAATACAGGATAATTCATCAAATTAATAAAACTGTACAACACACGAAACAAAAAAATCATTTGTTTTACGAAAAAAGTAAATTATTCACAGAATGAAAACAAACCTTGACAATTTTGACAGGACTCAAGTCCATACCACCCCTCCCATGCCCTTTCAAAAATGGTGGTTCTTCCTCTACCAACTCAATCTCCATATCTTCATCTGCATATTAATATTAATTATTTTTTAATTAAAACAAATGCCGTGCAATGAACAAATGAAAAATGTATTGTTACAAAATAATTAAGTTTCCCATTTAAAAAATATCAGATAGATACTCAACACATACAAAAATCTGAGTTCACCATAAAGAGCTTCGCAGCTGACGAATGAAAGTAAAATTGGTAAATGGTTTAAAATAATAGCAAACAACGCTACCTGATCCTTCATCTTCTCTAGCCAAAATTCCTGTCTCCTCATCAAAGTCAGGATAATCTGCAACCTCGAGTACATTAGCTGCCATCATCTGCTTCAACTCCCATCTTTCAGGTGAAGAAATTCTCTTGATGGTCTTCCGACTGTCTTCGTCATCGCACTTGTATAAAATTGATTTCAATTAATCTATTTTATAATTATCAATACTTATTTGACATTAACATCTTTTAATATAACTGAATTGTATTATTTGATTAGAAAAACACACCTCTGGAATCATTCCCTCCAATAAAGGAACTGTGGTCGGTCTGTCGGGATTTCTTGAACTGATGTCTTCCTTCTTGTAGTCAACTGTTGAAGGATTCAAATCCTCTCCTGTGTCCTGATCAACATCCTGAAGTAGTTGAGAAATTAATTAGTAATTGAAAGAGTTTTTAATAAATAATTAATATTTAATAACTAGTATTCAATAAATTTGTAATTTACTTGTCTAATTCATTGTATACCAGAAAATCAGTAAAATAATCTAAGCAAATTTAAAACATTTATGAAGGCTTGACTGTTTTCCAAAACAGCATTTTTTTTCAATATCAATAAAAAAAACATTCTATAACCTTAATACTCAAGCCAGTTTTCTGACCAGTGAATGTCAGCACTTTGACCTTGACCTCTTGACCCCTGTGAACTACCTCTGATACATTTGAAACTCTGCCTTCTCTCCTCAACTGATGAAGTCAAAAAATATAATGGATAAAATCAACTGAAATCAATAGCAATGAAAAAATTTAAAAAGACATTAAACATTTGAATTATATTTGCAATTTGAATTTATAAATGAGAAAAACGACAATGATACAAACGAGTGATAATCATACAAGTATGCAATAAAGATACAAACATGTGATAAGTGAACCAGTCCCTCCCATCTCTTCTTCAGTCCTTCTAACTGGACAAAACAACCAAACGTGGTGATGCTAGTAACTCTCCCACTGTATATCTGGTGCAAAAAGAAAAATAGAAAAATCATATAAAAATGTTTCAATTAAACTAGAATAAAAAGATAATGGCTATTATTTAAAAATAATACTACCTTGCCAACTTCTGGCTCCAAAGCCAACTCTTTTCTTCTATGATCATTGCCATCATCATCTGCCTTTCTACTTCTTTTATTATCATCCCGGTCTTCATGCCACCTACTTTTTTTATTGCTCTCCTCATTACGGTGTCTTCTTTTCCTATCAGAGTCATCATCCTCATCAGCATTTCTCCTCTTTCTTGAATATTTATCCTCTTCATCGTATCTTCTGCTCTTCCTTCTTGACTGTGATGATGATCTTGACCTTCTGCTTCTTGACGATGATCTTGACCTTCTGCTTCTTGATGATGACCTGGACCTCTTGCTTCGTTTCTCATGCTTTCTTTCTTTCTTCCTAACTGGAGAAGATGGGGACGACGGTGACTTTTTGTCTTTCTTACCATTCGCATCTGTTGTAGTTTCCTTCTTGACTTCTGCTTCCAACATGGTCTGATGAAAAAACAAACAAAATAAGGTTAGCAGTTGCGAACTGATTTGTATGATTGAAATAATTGTTCCTACCCTAACAGACGGATCATCGGGCAGTGACAGACCAGGAAACAAGGCCTTCTTAAGACTCTTATCTTCAGATATTTCAATCCCAGAACAACTGGATGCTTTCATTTTCGGATTCATCTTCTCAATAAGTCTTAGCAGATTTCCAATGAACGAATCCTAAAAAGAAAAATTATTTAAAATTTAAACATAGAATTGAACATTTAGCAGGTGTATATTTTAAAAGATTTAGCTTGCATGTCTTTAGTACGCTACTACACTATTAAAAATAGTTATTTGCCCTTTACATTTTCAGTTACAATTAAGTTTGAAAAGATTAATTCAACAAAAATAGAGAGATAACTAAATGAGAAATCAGCAATTCTAAAAACTTATTAATGAAAGGTGAAAACATAAATAAATGTAAACTTAAATAAAACACAAAATAACCATGAAATCTGCATAAACAATACATGATAGAAAAACTATTGCCTATATATGTTATGATCATGTCACATCTTTATTTAACTTATCCATTAATTTATATAGAAACATGTTATATTATGACAGCATTTAAAATTAACTATAAAACCAAACGACATTGTAATAAAATAGCAGGTCGCACAACGTTGTCATGCTATTTTCAAAATCAAAAATCAAAATCATGCATGGTCAACTCAACACATTTTTCTGAAAGTGAATTTACATTGATATTGCGAACACATAAGGGAAGCATATCCAATTAAATTAAAATTAATTCAAAAATCAATCAGCATTGTTAACAGAATAACATTCTGATTAAAATTTTTAATTTAAAAATAATAAAATTGTGGTGCCAAACTTACAGAGAACTCAGCTCCATTGTCATATAAGCTTTTCTTGAATGAATCATATGTTGGATTCTTCTCAGCCAAGTGAATTATATATTCAGCTGAAATGTGAATTCAAAAAATAATAAATTTTTAATCTGTTAAAAAAATAAAAAAGCTTAAATAAAATATAAATTATAAAAATAATAAAAAAGTCAAGTCTCTGATTGTGATTTTTTAAGTCAACTATCTAAAAAACAAAATAACTACTAATTTCCTATAAAAATAAAAACGAAACTAAAAACGTGAAACTAGATATGACGCATACCATGACAAACCAACAATCCCTAACTAACCCAAATCTTTGTCATTTAAGCTGTAATGATTTTCGAGTTCCGTGCAGATTTTCGAGACCAGAGATAAATATTCCAACTTTTTGTCGATATCCATTTTAGCAGACGAGTCGCAATCTACTGAAGCAACGGAAAAAACAAAAATCGAAGCACCGAACTAGCTTCAAATATATATGCACGTAAACAGGAAAAGATTCTATGTATATATATGGTTGGAACCATATAGGTAATTAGAATAAATATAACGGCCTTCGCTCATTTTTGACGGTCGAACAAGGAGCTTACTTCCGGAGGGAAATTGGAGGGTGATTTTTTATCGCCCAAGGCAAAAGTTACGATCGCATATTTACTAATTTCGGAATATTGCTTTTATTTAAAATTTCAAAATGTTTTAAAAGGTACTAGATGCTGTTTTAGGATAGATATTGCTGTATGACGGTTAAGTATCTTTTTGCATTTTAAATAAAAAAAATTTTTTGTGAACCACCAACAACACTTATTAAATTAAATTAACTCATTAACTGTAACAACACTAAACGACGACTGATTAGTAATTAATTAAGCTAAAACTAAACTCTACTGATTCTAATTACTAATTGAAATAAATAACAGATAACACTAACGAACATTAACAGATTAGACTACTAGAAACTACCAATCACTACAACGACTAACAGCACTTGTTCCTAAGATCCTAAATTCTATTGCTTGATTGGTTTTAAAATTTTTATTTACAATGCTTAGGTCTGGGAATAAAAAATATACTAAATTAAATAAATATATTAAACAACTTCAATCAATTTTATAAAATAAACAATTTTGTAATTTGTTCAATTCAAGCTAACTTGCAATTTAATTAAAATTTATTAATTATGAGTGATTCAAACTAAATTTTTTTTCATTTAATGTTTTACAAAATATTCTTCATTCTTAAATTGTAGTACATGTTGTTATTAAATTTATTAAAGATAATGTGTGATTCCAGTGATTCATCAATCCATGACTTGTTAGATCATGATCATTCAGTTTTAAAGAATCCCCATCACCATAACCAATGAGGTTTGTAAAAATTGTACTTTTAATTTATTATATTTTATGCGCTTAGAATGTTGTGTTATTAATTATTACCATTAATTTATTAAATGCTGTGCATACCTATGGCAAGTAAATAAAATAATTAAGCATAGAAATAGCCACAATCAAATTAATTTATATAGGCATGAGTATAATTTGGATAATAATAATTAAAAATATCGGTATCATTGAAAATGGATAAAGTCATAAATAAAAAAAATAAATCATAAATTGCTAAAAATAATAGTTCCAGTGCCTTACACCTACATCTTTTTTTCATTCTTATATTATAATAAATGTTTGTTATCAAATATATCAAGGATTGATTTCTCAATCCATGACTAGATTGAATGTCATGATTCTACAGTTCCAGAGGATCCCCATCACCATTAGTCAATAAGGTTTGTAGAAATCACCCCAGGCATACCATCAATGTTTTGTAGCCACTTTTTAATGTAGTGTTAATAAAATGACATTGAGAATAGTTATTTAAAACAATCTTATTAAAATTATTGAACAGGTATGACAAGATTACTTTCTTAATGTCCTAGTGTGAGGAAGATGTAAGCTATTTGTCCAAAGATAATTATATTCCTTATGCCCATACAAATGCAGTGTCAACGCGAATGATTTTTGATCAGAGTCATATGTTCAAACTTTTTTAAACTTTTCCAGAAATTTTTCTGCTAATTTATTTGTTACTTTAAATACTTGATGTGTATTTCATATAAAAACTTGATTATGCCAATTTAGTTAACTTGTTAAGCATTAATATAAAATTGACTCTACTTGTAATGGTGATTGGTATGATGATGATGATCCCAGTCCTAAGCAGGGTTTATTATTCACAATGTCATTATGCCCTTTCTAAGTTTTAATAAAATACATGGAATATTGTTGAATGCATTTTATATTTTTTGTATAGATAAGAATGTTGCAATGTACAATGATGATGTGAATTGCTTCCTTGTGTAACTAATGACATATAAATATAACTAACTTGAAAACATGGGAATGCTTTCTTCAGCATTACCTTCCTTTCTCCATCATAACCCTTATAATCTTTATTACAGAAATGGTCACTGCATATTCTTGCATTTTTTGATGGAAGCCATTTGAAATCATTTATTTCCTGTCTGATGCACTTTATTTAATCCAATCGTTTTGCATTTTTACATTTTGAGGAAATCTGAAATTTTATTAACTGTTACAGAAACTTGTGCATTTCTTAAGTATTGCTTTTAATAATAAAATGGTAATCCATGATAGCATTATAAATTATAATAGTCTATAAAATAAAATATATGTAATTGTAAAACAAAATAGTTCTATTCAATGAGTATAAGGATATTGTTACATTTATTTTAGTGTGAAGTTAATTTGAAAATAAACCTGTGAAAAGATGCATCAGAAATTTTTTCATTTCTATTTATTATTAATGCAATTTTTAAATGCAACAGGTAGGCATGTTTTTGTATAGCTACGAAAAGGAAAATTTACTTAAAAACTAAATTATTGTGTCTGACTATCTAATTATATGGTATGGGCAATTCGTTGCGAAATCGTTGGAGGAAATGGTGTCAACAGTAGTTATTTTACTGCATGGTATGAAGGTTATATTCAATTCCTATCAAATAAATTTGACAAAATATCATACACAGGTAGCACTAAATAAAGAAATAGATAGATATATACACGTAGTTATAATACATTTATAATGTTGTATTTACACATTCAAATTGTACAATTGTGTTATGGTGTAGTCTCAAATTATTGTGAACTCTCTCAGAAAATTTTAAACGTTTTACTACACTATATATACTAGTTATTTTTATCAACAATTTAAAAATTTTATCAATAATTAAAAAAAAATTTCAAATTGATTTCATTGTGATATCGATAATGATTTTTGTAACCTGACTGATTAAAAAGCATCAAAGAAAGTTAAAATAGGATGGAGAATTTGTTATATTGGGATATTCGTTTAAAAAGCGAGCAAAATTTTAATATAAAAGCGCTTATAAATCTATGCATATTGGCTCAGCTTAGCTTGGCTCGGCTTGGAATCGGATGTTAAGCAAGGTGTGGTCTCAAACTATTTTGAATTTTCCCCGAAAATTTTGAACTGCGTGCGTACATATATATAGTAATGGCTACTGTTGATTTTTATAATGAATTTATAAAATATATAAATATAGCGAGCAAAATATTAGCATAAAAGCGCTTTTAAATCTATGCATATTGGCTCAGCTTGGCTTGGCTCGGCTTGGAATCGGATGTTAAGCAAGGTGTGGTCTCAAACTATTTTGAATTCTCCCCGAAAAATTTGAACTGCGTGCGTACATATATAGTAATGGTTACTGTTGTTTTTTTTATAATGAATTTATAAAATATATAAATGTAGCGAGCAAAATATTAACATAAAAGCGCTTTTAAATCTATGCATATTGGCTCAGCTTGGCTTGGCTTGGAATCGGATGTTAAGCAAGGTGTGGTCTCAAACTATTTTGAATTCTCCCCGAAAAATTTGAACTGCGTGCGTACATATATAGTAATGGTTTCTGTTGTTTTTTTTATAATGAATTTATAAAATATATAAATATAGCGAGCAAAATATTAACATAAAAGCGCTTTTAAATCTATGCATATTGGCTCAGCTTGGCTTGGCTCGGCTTGGAATCGGATGTTAAGCAAGGTGTGGTCTCAAACTATTTTGAATTCTCCCCGAAAAATTTGAACTGCGTGCGTACATATATAGTAATGGCTACTGTTGTTTTTTTTATAATGAATTTATAAAATATATAAATATAGCGAGCAAAATATTAACATAAAAGCGCTTTTAAATCTATGCATGTTGGCTCAGCTTGGCTTGGCTCGGCTTGGAATCGGATGTTAAGCAAGGTGTGGTCTCAAACAATTTTGAATTCTCCCCAAAAAATTTGAACTGCGTGCTTACATATATAGCACTGATTACTGTTGCTTTTATAATGAATTTTTATTATATATATATATAAAGTGACTGAAATCCATGTATACAAATAATTAAATTATATTATATTAGATTATATGTTTATATGAAAAGCAATATAGCAGATTCGACCAGCCAACC